>NC_133649.1:217513657-217813657 GCF_009905375.1 Apium graveolens | reverse complement strand
GGAACCTTGCTGAGCTTGTCGACTGATCACTAGGTTATCTTTGGTTCGATATCAGTTCTTGAGTCCTTCGACTATAACCTACAGAGTCGAAATACCCTACGTTAGACGACCAGGTATGCTTGACATATCCTCTCTAACAACCTACCTATTCGATATCAAATGCCGACTCGTACTTATGTGTACTATTATAATACATACAGCAATCAGGGTTTATGTACTCAAAACTCGACTCGATATTCATTTTGGGAAAACACATATACTCTTCGCTTTAGAAGACAGATTGCTAGCTATATTTTACAAAAATATTTTATTTATAAGTTTATATAACTATATACATTTGACTATTATTTTCGATATTTTACAGGATACGTTCCCCAAAATCGGACAGCGTCTCCTTTGTTTATCGGACTACGCGTCGAAACAATTCGACGTCAATCACAACAATCAACCAATCAAACCGGAAATCAAACCAACTTCACAATCCAATAACCCCGACACGTATTATTTAACTACCAATTTTTCTTTTGAAAATTACAAAATAAATTTATAAATTGTTATTTGGCTCAAGAATCATCATTGCCAATTATCCGTCAGCTCAACGAGTTTATTGTTGACGGCGGCATAATTTTGACGGTACCCTTTCGGGTTTCCTATCGAAATTTCACCAAAATTTTAAATCCAGATTATTAAATCATTTGCCCAATTCGTTAAATCACAGAAATCATTTGAATCGTATACGAATATAACAACAATTAATTTGAACCAAATCCGAGTACTAATTCAAAAGAGGATAGCAAAGATACAGGGACAACAGACTTGCCGAACCACAGGTGCACATACACGTGTCACGTGTAAACACTTCTGAAGCCACCACCATCTCGCTGGAATCTGGCGAGAGGCGGCAATAACCCGCAGCAACTACACACACAGAAACATACACACACACGACTGTATATACACACACGTATTTATACACGCCGAAAAACAGAACAGGGATGGCGGCACCGGAGAACAACGCGGCGATGCTTACCGGAGAGAAAAGAAACGGCGATGGTTTACCGGGGAAAGCCCGGGGGCGACAGAATCGGGGAATAAACAGGGGGAAACTGAGGAATATAAGGAAGAGATCGAGAGATAAAGCGAGATTGAAGAGAGAGATCGGAGATACTGAATAGAGATGAAGAAGGTGGTGGTTGTACCGTGCGTGTGTTTTTATTTTTATTTCTAGAAATTTTCAGTTGCTGCCAAGTGTCTGATAATATGGTGAAAAGCTTACACGTATCAAATAAATAAACACGAGTCCCGCATTTCGACTGCAAACCTGCATTTCGCAAATTTAACAAACTAAAATGCGAGTGAAACTAAATCAAAAAAATTTCAAAATACTTTTAAAATTCTCAGAGTATTTAAAAATTAATAACATATGATTTCCATAATTTTAAAAATATTTTTGGATCGCGCATCAGACTCGCATTTAACGATTTAACGAACAAACGGGCGGGTGAATTTAATCCCAAAAATTACCAAAATAATTTTAAAATTCTCGGAATATTCCAAACTTATATAAATATGAGTTTCATAATTTTGAAAGAATTCTGGGATTAAATACAGATTTTACAAATAAAGGCAATCGGAAAATTATACAAGGCTAAATAATTGATAAAATATTGATTTTTAAATTTTATAAAATCCCAAAAATAATTATTGTAATTATAAAACAATAAAAACAATTTTATAGATAATCTAAATATTTACGGAAAATAAAACTGCAATAAAATCACTTTTAAAAGCGAAACAAAATCATACAACCCAATAATTAACCTCTCAATTCGATCACATACACTAGTAATCACATATACATAATAACAAAGCAATAACCTGCTGACAAAACTCATATGCATATTTTATTTATTTAATTAATCAATAATTACACATTTAAATAATACTAAAAATATACGAGTTGTTACATGTATGCTTGAGAAAAATGAGTAGGTAAGTTTTTAAGAAGAAGAAAGCTTATAGATATGTGAAATTGAGAGAAATCATTGTACTTAGGTTAAAGTAGATCTTGAACGAGTAAAGAGGGGTTATATCGAGATTTCTGGGTAGTTATACTGTAGAGATGTTACTTGATGACAAGAGAATTAGAAACGGTAAAAATTATATCGAGATGTCATTCTATGAATACTTATCAAGAACTAGATAGTGACATATCGAGATATAGTACAGATACCCAGTTTGCCACTATAACCTGTTAATTTTGATTTTTACTGCAAAATACAATAGCAAATCAAAATTATTTTTGTATCAAAAGTATGTTAATGAAAGAATTTATAACACCCTCCAAATCCGGGGTATAGATTTGGGGCATTATTAATAACATCTACAAACTAAACCTGCATAAGCGGAATATAAGATATAATAATTACCCCGAACTACTACTACTACTCAGGATCTTTTAAGGTTAAGAGTTGAAAACAAGAACAACACACTAACTTTATTACAAACCCCAAATAAAACAATCTGTCTCAAGAACTCTCTTTGTTACAAAACTTTATTATATCTACATTCTCACCACACAGCTTTTATTCAAACCATACAACACTTTTATTCAAACCATAATACTATTTATCCCGTTACACCTGATCCGATAATTCAAAGCTCTCTTCGAGGATAGGAAGGAACACCCTTGGTATAAGAGGGTCTCGCTTCTTGACTCGCTTCTTGACTCGCTTCTTGACTACGCGGGTCCTGATGGGTTTCATTTTCTACTTTAACTATAAAAAAATAGGAATAACAATAAAAGGGGATGAGCCAAAATTGCTCAACAAGCCTGCAACAATATATATAGTATAAAGAGAGAAGAATAAGTGAACCAATAAGCTGCTGGTTTGAACAACCATCTGAATCTGTATAGGATAACAATTTGCCAACACTGGCGAGTGTCAAATGAACAAGACTGGAAACAAGAACCAACATATGCACTATAACCTGCTGATCAGTCAGGATACAGTGCAGACCTATACCCAACTGCATAGACCCATCCAACATAAGGAGTATTCAGGCAACTATAGCCTATTAATTAAAGGTCTGGGTAAAACCCAGCCTGCATCGTAACCATCCAGTCCAAGGTTTAGCATCCGGAACAATCGGAATGCTTTTGATGTATCCCAACATCAGGATATATAACAATGGTAAAAGTATAGGAATATGAATAAAGGATTCAATAAATTGGGAGAAATCAAGAATCGAAATGAAATAGAAACAAGATTCAATAATTGTATAACAGTGTATATGAACAAGAATTATCAAAGTGTAACTGATATGGAAAATTGGGATATAATTCACTATTCTGAATTTAGAATAGGGGAAAAACTTGCCTTGCGCGTACTTAACCTGGTTCAACTCACCGTCTTCTGTCCCTAGCCTGATCGGCCTTGCTGACACTGAACCAATCATAAAAAGATAGTCGTTTAGATAACTTACTATATACGTGTATCTCGAATTGATACTACGCAACCCTATCAATCTACCCATGCGTTTCTATCTGACTCGCATATATACATATATAATTATATAGCACGTAAGCACATAATTGATTTTTGGACTTATAAATATTTTTATTGGATTCGTTTCATTTTTCTGAGTCTAGGGGTCTTCGTTTCGCTCAAATCGGACTAACGGTTTAATTATTATGAATTAAACAAGATTTAATTAATTAATAATTAATTATAAATAATTAATTATAATTAAATAATCCTTAATTACATTTTTAAGTAATTAATTAATAATTATTGTATTTTAAAATAATTAATCCCTAATTATTAGGATTAATTACAATTTATTACAATTATTTACAAATTATTATTACTTATTCGATTAGATCGATTATTTATAAATAAACAATCGATGCAACTAACTGTACGCTATTTATCGAATAAATACTTATTACTGGGAATTATAATCTAACTCAACGATTAACTACTCGTATAAATACGAGCTACTCGTGATTCTCGACTACTATCGAACTGTTATTATTATTATAACTTATATGATTTATTAATCAATTGATTAACTGTATTTAACTATTCGATACGAATAATTATTACGATATTCTTGAATAAATTATCGCTCAAATAATAATTCTAATTATCGAATCACTCGTATAAATACGAGTGACTCGTAATATTAACTAATTATCGAATTATTAATCATATTATTTAATCTTTATTAATTAATTACCTAATTATTAATTAATTATCTAATTATTAATTAATTAGATAACTAATAAATAATAAGATAAATAATTAATTAAATAATTAAATTCAAATTTCTAAATTAATAAAATAATTTAGAAGTTAATTATAATATTTTTCAGAATTTAAAACTGATTTTTAATTAATTTTTAAAAATATTAAAACTGATTTTCTAATTTTAGAAAAATATAATAAGTATTAAAAATACCAGAAACATAACATAGGGACAAGGTTAGGGTTTTTATGGATCAAACCCGGGTCAGGTGGGTTAACAATTCGGGTCTTCAAGAATTCAAACGGGTCGGGTTTGCAGATGATCAGAAACTGGAGAAGACGACCGGAATCGGTCGCCGTCCGGCGGGTTTTTCCGGCAGCTTCGCCGGCGTACCATTTCGAAGCCGTATCAATCGATTTCGGCTGGAATCGATTCGTAACACTCCCAGGTACTCGTCCAAATTGTCAACAATATCAACCCATCAATCCTTCGATTCCTCCGGCCAAAACGAGCCCAGAAACCGGCCACAACCGCCAAAGCGAGCCCAGAAACCGGCCACAACCGCAGAATTCCGGCGAGAATCTCAATTCCCTCAAACGCAACCAAATCGATCGATTTATATCTCAAAACGATGCTCTAAGTATCCGGAATCATTTTCAACAGTTACAATCAATCAATAACATACAGAAATTCAAGAAAAACGAAACCAAAAACACTAAAACTCATGAACTCGGCACATCGATTTAGGGGTTGTAAAATCAAAGTAAAAATACCTGATTACTCCTAGGACTACAACAAAACTAACTACATCGACCAAACAATCAAACGATTCTTCAAAATCAAAAACCGAAATTCATGCCAAGAACATAAAAATCGATTTTGAGATTAAACAAACCTCAGTTGTTGATATTAGTATCAATAGATTCGTCTCTTTGAGAGGATTAATTTGGTTACTCGAGCAAAATCAGATGTTTAGTAAATCTCCTGCAATTAGGGTTTGATCTTCACCTTCTTCCAAGAACAAAACTCTCACCCACACTCTCTAATTTCTTTTTTTCTGATTTTTTTATATTTAATCAATAATTAATTACTAATTAATCCACTATTTATACTAGGAAAAATAATACCCCTAAATAAAATTAAGGGGCTAATTACACTCCTAATAAAAATATTTGGCCCCAAATTTTATATTTTTGGGTATTAATAATGAATTTTTAAATATCCAATAAATACAAAATTAATGTCAAAAATTTCCAAAAATTATAAATATTACAAAAATGCAAAGAAAAATAATGTATGATAATTTCATGATCATATAAAAATAAAAATGTGATTTTTGTGGGGTTTTTGGTACTCGAAGGGGTCCGGAAAAGTCATTTTTCGCGAAAAGGTAAATTTGTAAAACGTCTAGGGGTTCAGAATAACGATATGGTATAGGGCATTTTTGGCAAAATAGGGCCAATGATTTTGTTTGAAATACAGGCTTTTAAAACATGGTTTTGAGCCGTATTGGTTTTGATATAATATATATAACTTACGATAAAACACTCAATAAATATCCAAAACACGTTTGGATCAAAACAGACAACATGTAACACATAGCAGTTAGGGTTTAATGACTCAACATAGCTAATCACATAATAATACACATAATTTATCTTTATTATAATATAATACAAGCGTAATTTCTCAGTCGTTAAATTCTCCCCCCCTTAACAGGATTCTGTCCTCAGAATCATACTATGCAAATAACTGAGGATACTTTTAACATTTCACTCTCGAGCTCCCAGGTTGATTCTTCAACCACTGGGTTTCTCCACAACACTCTCACTAATGACACAGACTTATTTCTTAATACCCTCTCTTGCCGATCTAGAATTCTTATCGGCTGTTCTATCTATTGGTTCATATTCTATTACATGTCTTGTATTAGGGTTGTACTTCTTAAGCATAGATACATGAAATACGTTATGAATATGCTACATATGAGGTGGTAAAGCTAACTCGTACGCAACCTTCCCAATTTTCTTCAAAATTTCAAATGGTCCGACGTAGCGAGGTTTCAATTTGCCTTTGTTTCCAAACCTGGTTAATCCCTTCCATGGTGATACCTTTAGCAATACATGCTCTCCTTCCTGGTAGTCCATATCCTTTCTAGATAGATCTGCATATTTACGTTGTTGATTCTGTGCTGCTTCAAGTCGCTTTCGTATAAGTTCTACTTTTTCCTTGGTCTGTTGAATCAGTTATGGACCTAGAATCTTGCGTTCTCCAACTTCATCCCAACATGTAGGTGATCTGCATTTTCTTCCATATAAAGCTTCATAAGGTGGCATTCCGATACTCGCTTGATAGCTGTTATTGTAAGAAAATTCCACTAACGGTAAGTGCTCATCCCAATTGCCTTCAAAGTCTATTGCGCATACACGTTGCATATCTTCGATTGTTTGAATTGTCCTTTCGCTTTGCCCGTCTGTTTGTGGATGATAAGTTGTACTCATGTTCAACTTCGTTCCTAGACATTCTTGGAATTGTCTCCAAAATCTTGAATTGAAACGGGGATCTCGATCCGATACAATCGACACGGGTACTCCATGACACATTACGATTTCCTTGAGATATAAGTGCACTAACTTGTCCAGTGAAAATCTTTCATTGATTGTAAGAAAATGTGTTGATTTCGTCAATCGATCAATGATAACCCAAATTGCATCATAATTTGCTTTCGTCCTTGGAAGTCCCACTACGAAATCCATAGCTAAGTGTTCCCATTTCCATTCTGGAATATCTAGTGGTTGTAGTAGTCCACTCGGGCGTTGATGTTCAGCTTTCACTCTTTGGCATATATAACACTTGCTGACCCATTCCGCTATCTCTTTCTTCATATTCGGCCACCAAAAATTTTCCTTCAGGTCTCTGTACATCTTTGTGCTTCCGGGATGAATCGAATATCTTCAACTATGAGCATCTTGCAAAATTTCCGCTTTTAGTTCCGGTACGTTAGGTATCCAGATTCTCGAAGCAACACGAAAAATTCCTTTAGCATCCTTCTGACTGGTAATCTCTTCTCCTGTTAAATTGTCGATATCCTGGTCCATTACTTCTTCTTGACACCTTCTTATTTTCTCCAATAGTTCTGGCTGAAAAGTCATAGCGTAAATCATTTCGGTAGAACTTTTTGGTACACGAACTTCAATTTCCAATTTATCGAATTCCTTGATTAAGTCTTCTGAAGATGTTAACAAGTTCAATCATTCCTTTTGACTTAACGCATCTGCTACTACATTGGCCTTGCCTGGATGATAATTGATTGAAACGTTGTAATCCTTGATTAACTCTAGCCAACGTCGATGTCGCATGTTAAGTTCCTTCTGGGTGAAAATGTACTTCAAGCTTTTATGATCTGTATAAATCTCATATTTTTCGTCGTATAAATAGTGTCTCCAAAGCTTCAGTGCGAACACAATAGCTGCTAATTCAAGATCGTGCGTCGGATATTTCTGTTCATGCGGATTTAACTGCCTAGAAGCGTATGCGATCACATTGCCATGCTGCATTAAAACACATCTGAGTCCTCGATAAGAAGCGTCGCTGTATATGACAAAGTCTCCTTGATCATCAGGTAAAACAAGCACAGGTGCGGTTACCAATCGATTCTTCAATTCTTGGAAACTTTCTTCGCATTTCTCGTTCCATTCGAACTTTTCATTCTTTCGTGTCAACTTCGTCAATGGTGTGGCTATCTTTACAAAATATTTAACGAATATTCTGTAATAACCTGCTAATCCCAAGAAACTTCTGACTTCCGTTGGTGTCTTTGGTCTTTCCCAATTTAGAATAGCTTCAATCTTCGCTGGATTCACTTGGATTCCTTCAATACTGATAATGTGTCCTAAAAACTGCACTTCCTTTAACCAAAATTCACATTTTGAAAATTTCGCATAAAGCTGCTCCTTTTGTAACGTCTCCAATGTCGTTCTTAAGTGTGCTGCATGTTCTTTTTCCGTCTTTGAATAGATTAAGATGTCATCAATAAATATAATGACAAACTTATCCAGATACTTCTTGAATACTCGATTCATCAAATCCATTCCTAAAATAACATCAAACTCTCCTAACCCGAAAGGTATCAAATCAACTGAGAAATGACATCTCCCTATCTCAATATCACAACTTGGGCATACTTGATCTACCATAACCTGATCATCATTTGCTAATTTTATAACTAGCACTTCATCTAACCACTGAGTCTCACAATCTATCTTAGGAATAAAATCTTCAGAAATAAAAGATCTAGTAGCTCCTGAATCAATCAATACTAGAGCATTTACAGAATTCACAGGGATCGTACCTGCAACCTCATTCGGACTCTGTACTGCTTCCTTCATTGACATGTTGAAAGTCCTTGCCCTGGGCTGATTTTGTGGTGGTAGTGGAGGTGGAGGTAATGCTAAAACCCTTGGAATACTAGCGGCCATTGCAACTCCTATGCAGTCCTTGGCAATATGTCCTTTTCTTCCACACTGGAAACAAGTGACCTCTGCTTTTCCCATCGGACATTCTCCATAGTAGTGTCCCCTTTGCTTGCACTTGAAACACGTGACATTTGGCTTGTTGCAAATCCCCGTATGCTTTTTACCACATATTCTGCAATCAGGTTTAGGCGGTCGGATAAGTCTCTGCTGAGTTGGGGCAGAAAATCGATTACCCATCCTCTGGTTATTTTGTTCTGGTCTCCTGACATTTAATTTCCCCAGGCTTGAAATCCCGGCCTTCTGTTGAAAGGGTTCTGAGAATTTTCTGGTCCCTTCTCTTTCTGAGCTGCTTCACTCTCACCTTCAATGATCATGGCCTTCTAAACAACAGCCGTATAAGTTGTCAGATCAAACACAACTACCCTGCTACGAATCCATGGCTTCAGTCCTTGCTAGAATCTCTTGGCCCGCTTTTCATCCGTATCCACTTGCTCAGGAACAAATCTGGCCAATTCAGTGAACTTGGTCTCATAATCCATGACCGATAAATTGTCTTGCTTCAGCTCCAGGAACTTGATCTCCATCTGGTTCTTCATAAAGCGAGGAAAATATTTTTCCAGGAAAAGATCAGTGAACCTATCCCAGGTCACCACACCTTCCCCTTCCAAAGCTTTCTTCGATTCTCACAAGTAATTGGCTTCACCTTTCAAAAAGTAGCTGGCAAAATCCGTCTTCTGTTCTTCCTCAACTTTCACCAATGTAAAAGCCTTTTCTATCTCCTTCAGCCAAGCTCTCGCCTTTGTAGTATATGTGGAACCGGTAAATTTCGGAGGCTTTACCGCCTGAAATTGCTTGAAAGTGACTATAGGTGCTGCTGGTGGTACTTGATGTCCTGGATGAGCGGCTTATTGTAACATCTGTTATTGGAACTGCTGATGTTGCTACTGCATCTGTTGTTGCATCATCAACATCTGTTGTTGCATGAGATGAAACATCTGATCCATTTGGTTATTATTGTTTTGGCCCTCGGTATTTTCGTTAGATGAATCGGGTCGTGCTTTTCTTTTAGGTGCCATCTTTCTGATAATAAAACAATAAGTTCTCTTAATAATAGTATACTAAACAGGTGTTATGGAATGGAAACAGTTTTTATAATATTAAAACAACGTTAAAACAGTTGATATGGGGAAAGAAAACAATTTATTAAATATCTAAATGAATAAAACAGTGCGATGTGTAAATAAATCCTTTTTAAAGTACTTTTAAAATTTTGAAAACATAAAGGGTACAACATGATTGTAAATAAAACAACATTTTTAAATATGCAATGATATAACAGTGAAATAAATGTAAATGCTTAAATAACCAGGAAATAAAGAAAACGTGAAAAGGTTCGTCTTATATATATATGGGTAGGACACCAGCTGCAGGTGTCAATGCTTGATACAAAAGCCTATGATATGTCAGTCGTGCTGCTACTGCTATCAGTTAAAACTAGTAGCTACACTCATACAAACTAGTCATACAATACTAGGCTGCCTCTATCTACAAAAAATATACAAGATACAACACTCCTCCATCTGCTAATATCAAAATCCTGGTGGCACATGGCTCAGCTTCTCCTGTAACGCCTCTAACACTGCCTCTGTGAGTCCTATCGCCCTACAGTATGCTGCCTCTGCACTCATATCCTGCTGCCTCAGATCAGTAAGCTGCTGAGAACTAACTCCGTGAATCTGGCGTAGCCTCTCCCTCAATATGTAATCTGGGTGAAGTGCTCGAACGGGACCATCCGCCTGTGTCTCAAACAATCCAAGGATCTCTCTACACTAGTTCTGCCATCGAACCCTCTCCTCTCTCTCTGCTTGAAAATGCTGATATGTAACTGTATGATGCTCACAAAGATCCCTGCGGGAACCTCGAGAAGGTAATGGCCCATCTACTACTACCTCGTCCATGAACTCCGGTTGTGGAAACTGATATACTCCGGGAACAGGGGCATAAATAGCTAGCGGGGCAGGAAATAAGACAGGCTGCTCCATGGGTGCATCTACAGGTGGCTCTAACTCTGGCTCCATCTGTGGAATCTCTGGAATCTCAAACTGTGGCACAGGAACCTGTGGCTCTAAGTCCTCCCACTGTGGAATGTCAACCATATCAGGAACATCAAACTTCGGAAACTCCAAAGGTGGAAAGTCAGGTATCTCCAGCTCAAAATAAGGGAAATAATCAACAAAGTCTGGTACCTCTGGTGGAGGGGGTACCTCGGGTGCTGGTCCAGGTGGCAATGGTGGAGGTGGTGGTAATGGAGGAAAAATTTACACTGATGATGGGGCTAGTACTGCTGCTACTACTGGGTCTGACTCAGTCCGGTCCGACGAAGAAGCCATCTAATATACAAAACAATAATAACACAAGAACAATCAAGTCACAATCCTAAAACTCATAACTTCTAATCACATAAACAAACAACCCTAACATTCTTACTTCTATCCTATATAACCTTCCTATCTTATCTTAACCCCAATGTTCTTGTTTTCAAGGATCAAAACCTAAGCTCTGATGCCAACTATAACACCCTCCAAATCCGGGGTATAAATTTGGGGCATTATTAATAACAACTACAAACTAAACCTGCACAAGCGGAATATAAGATATAATAATTACCCCGAACTACTACTACTACTCAGGATCTTTTAAGGTTAAGAGTTGAAAACAAGAACAACACACTAACTTTATTACAAACCCCAAATAAAACAATCTGTCTCAAGAACTCTCTTTGTTACAAAACTTTATTCTATCTACATTCTCACCACACAGCTTTTATTCAAACCATACAACACTTTTATTCAAACCATAATACTATTTATCATGTTACACTTGATCCGATAATTCAAAGATCTCTTCGGGGATAGGAAGGAATACCCTTGGTATAAGAGGGTCCCGCTTCTTGACTACGCGGGTCCTGATGGGTTTCATTTTCTACTTTAACTATAAAATAATAGGAATAACAATAAAAGGGGATGAGCCAAAATTGCTCAACAAGCCTGCAACAATATATATATAGTATAAAGAGAGAAGAATAAGTGAACCAATAAGCTGCTGGTGTGAACAACCATCTGAATCTGTATAGGATAACAATTTGCCAACACTGGCGAGTGCCAAATGAACAACACTGGAAACAAGAACCAATATATGCACTATAACCTGCTGATCAGTCAGGATACAGTGCAGATCTATACCCAACTGCATAGACCCAACCAACATAAGGAGTACTCAGGCAACTATGGCCTATTAATTAAAGGTCTGGGTAAAACCCAGCCTGCATCGTAACCATCCAGTCCAAGGTTTAGCATCCGGAACAATCGGAATGCTTTTGATGTATCCCAACATCAGGATTTATCCGAGTATATGTAACAAGGGTAAAAGTATAGGAATATGAATAAAGGATTCAATAAATTGGGAGAAATCAAGAATCGAAATGAAATAGAAACATTATTCAATAATTGTATAACAGTGTATATGAACAAGAATTATCAAAATTTAACTGATATGGAAAATTGGGATATAATTCACTATTCTGAATTTAGAATAGGGGAAAAACTTGCCTTGCGCGTACTTAACCTGGTTCAACTCACCGTCTTCTGTCCCTAGCCTGATCGGCCTTGCTGACACTGAACCAATCATAAAAAGATAGTCATTTAGATAACTTACTATATATGTGTATCTCGAATTGATACTACGCAACCCTATCAATCTATCCATGCGTTTCTATCTGACTCGCATATATACACATATAATTATATAGCACGTAAGGTTCACTTAACCACGTAAAGCACATAGCACATAAAGCACAGAATTGATTTTTGGACTTATAAATATTTTTATTGGATTCGTTTCATTTTTCTGAGTTTAGGGGTCTTCGTTTCGCTCAAATCGGACTAACGGTTAAATTATTTTGAATTAAATAAGTTTTAATTAATTAATAATTAATTAATTGTAATTAATTATAATTAAATAATCCTTAATTACATTTTTAAGTAATTAATTAATAATTATTGTATTTTAAAATAATTAATCCCTAATTATTAGGATTAATTACAATTATTTACAAATTATTATTACTTATTCGAGTAGATCGATTATTTATAAATAAACAATCGATGCAACTAATTGATACGCTATTTATCAAATAAATACTTATTACTCGAATTATAATCTAACTCAACGATTAACTACTCGTATAAATACGAGCTACTCGTGATTCTCGACTACTATCGAACTGTTATTATTATTATAACTTATATGATTTATTAATCAATTGATTAACTGTATTTAACTATTCGATACGAATAATTATTACGATATTCTTTGAATAAATTATCGCTCAAATAATAATTCTAATTATCCAATCACTCGTATAAATACGAGTCACTCGTAATATTAACTAATTATCGGATTATTAATCATATTATTTAATCCTTAATAATTAATTACCTAATTATTAATTAATTATCTAATTATTAATTAATTAGATAACTAATAAATAATTAGATAAATAATTAAATAATTAAATTTGAATTTCTAAATTAATAAAATAATTTAGAAGTTAATTATAATATTTTTCAGAATTTAAAACTGATTTTTAATTAATTTTTAAAATTATTAAAACTGATTTTTTGATTTTAGAAAAATATAATAAGTATTAAAAATACCAGAAACATAACACAGGAACAGGGTTACAATTTTTATGGATCAAATCCGGGTCAGGTGGGTTAACAATTCGGGTCTTCAAGAATTCAAACGGGTCGGGTTTGCAGATGATCAGAAACTGGAGAAGACGACCGGAATCGGAAGCCGTCCGGCGGGTTTTTCCGGCAACTTCGCCGGCGTACCATTTCGAAGCCGTATCAATCGATTTCGGCTGGAATCGATTCGTAACACTCCTAGGTACTCGTCCAAATCGTCAACAACATCAACCCATCACTCCTTCAATTCCTCCGGCCAAAACGAGCCCAGAAACCGGCCACAACCGCCGAGTTCCGACGAGAATCTCAACCCCCTCAAACGCAACCAAATTGATTTATTTATATCTCAAAACAATGCTCTAAGTATCCAGAATCATTTTCAACAGTTATAATCAATCAATAACATACAGAAATTCAAGAAAAACGAAACCAAAAACACTAAAACTCATGAACTCGGCACATCGATTTAGGGGTTGTAAAATCAAAGTAAAAATACCTGATTACTCCTAGGACTACAAGAAAACTAACTACATCGACCAAACAATCAAACGATTCTTCAAAATCAAAAACCGAAATTCATGCCAAGAACATAAAAATCGATTTTGAGATTAAACAAACCTCAGTTGTTGATATTAGTATCAATAGATTCGTCTCTTTCAGAGGATTAATTTGGTTACTCGAGCAAAATCAGAGGTTCAGTAAATCTCCTGCAATCAGGGTTTGATCTTCACCTTCTTCCAAGAGCAAAACTCTCACCCACACTCTCTAATTTCTTTTTTTCTGATTTTTTTATATTTAATCAATAATTAATTACTAATTAATCCACTATTTATACTAGGATAAATAATACCCCTAAATAAAATTAAGGGGCTAATTACACTCCTAATAAAAATATTTGGCCCTAAATTTTATATTTTTGGATATTAATAATGAATTTTTAAATATCCAATAAATACAAAATTAATGTCAAAAATTTCCAAAAATTATGAATATTACAAAAATGCAAAGAAAAATAATGTATGATAATTTCATGATCATATAAAAATAAAAATGTGATTTTTGTGGGGTTTTTGGTACCCGAAGTGGTCCGGAAAAGTCATTTTTTGCGAAAAAGGTAAATTTGTAAAACGTCTAGGGGTTCAGAATAGCGATATGGTATAGGGCATTTTTGGCAAAATAGGGCCAATGATTTTGTTTGAAATACGGGCTTTTAAAACATGGTTTTGAGCTGTATTGGTTTTGATATAATATATATACCTTACGATAAAACACTCAATAAATATCCAAAACATGTTTGGATCAAAACAGACAACACGTAACACATAGCAGTTAGGGTTTAATGACTCAACATAGCTAATCACATAATAATACACATAATTTATCTTTATTATAATATAATACAAGCGTAATTTCACGGTCGTTACATTCTCCCCCTTAACAGGATTCTGTCCTCAGAATCATACTATGAAAATAACTGAGGATACTTTTAACATTTCACTCTCGAGCTCCCAGGTTGATTCATCAACCACTGGGTTTCTCCACAACACTATCACTAATGACACAGACTTATTTCTTAATACCCTCTCTTGCCGATCTAGAATTTTTATCGGTTGTTCTATCTATTGGTTCATATTCTATTACATGTCTTGTATTAGGGTTGTACTTCTTAAGCATAGATACATGAAATACGTTGTGAATATGCTGCATATGAGGTGGTAAAGCTAACTCGTACGCAACCTTCCCAATTTTCTTCAAAATTTCAAATGGTCCGACGTAGCGAGGTTTCAATTTGCCTTTGTTGCCAAACCTGGTTAATCCCTTCCATGGTGATACCTTTAGCAATACATGCTCTCCTTCCTGGTAGTCCATATCCTTTCTAGATAGATCTGCATATTTACGCCAAGTTCCGGCTAGAATCTCAACCCCCTCAAACGCAACCAAAACGATCGATTTATATCTCAAAATGATGCTCTAAGTATCCAGAATCATTTTCAACAGTTACAATCAATCAATAACATACATAAATTCAAGAAAAACGAAACCAAAAACACTAAAACTCATGAACTCGGCACATCGATTTAGGGGTTTTAAAATCAAAGTAAAAATACTTGATTACTCCTAGGACTACAACAAAACTAACTACATCGACCAAACAATCAAACGATTCTTCAAAATCAAAAACCGAAATTCATGCCAAGAACATAAAAATTGATTTTGAGATTAAACAAACCTCAGTTGTTGATATTAGTATCAATAGATTTGTCTCTTTGAGAGGATTATTTTGGTTACTCGAGCAAAATCAGAGGTTCAGTAAATCTCCTGCAATCAGGGTTTGATCTTCACCTTCTTCCAAGAACAAAACTCTCACCCACACTCTCTAATTTCTTTTTTTCTGATTTTTTTATATTTAAACAATAATTGATTACTAATTAATCCACTATTTATACTAGGAAAATAATACCCCTAAATAAAATTAAGGGGCTAATTACACTCCTAATAAAAATATTTGGCCCCAATTTTTATAATTTTTGGGTATTAATAATGAATTTTTAAATATCCAATAAATACAAAATTATTGTCAAAAATTATGAATATTACAAAAATGCAAAGAAAAATAATGTATGATAATTTCATGATCATATAAAAATAAAAATGTGATTTTTGTGGGGTTTTTGGTACCCGAAGGGGTCCGGAAAAGTCGTTTTTCGTGAAAAAGGTAAATTTGTAAAACGTCTAGGGATTCAGAATAGCGATATGGTATAGGGCATTTTTGGAAAAATAGGGCCAATGATTTTGTTTGAAATACGGGCTTTTAAAACATGGTTTTGAGCTGTACTGGTTTTGATATAATATATATAACTTACGATAAAACACTCAATAAATATCCAAAACACGTTTGGATCAAAACAGACAACACGTAACACATAGCAGTTAGGGTTTAATGACTCAACACAGCTAATCACATAATAATACACATAATTTATCTTTATTATAATATAATACAAGCATAATTTCTCGGTCGTTACAGAATTTATTAAATTAAACTGATCCATTCTGAGATGTCGATAAGTCGGGATATGTTATGTCGAGAACTCTATATTTCAAAGAATGTGTAGAGATCTAGATTTAACTTATCAAGAACTCGTTATACTTATAGAGAAGTCATCTAAGACTTATCGATAAGTCATATTAGACTTATCGAGAAGTCAAATGAGAGTTGTCGAGAAGTCTATTGAGACTTATCGAGAACTCTGTTCTTTACATACTTTTGTTTCAATTTGTTTTTTCCTTATATCAATTTCACATATTATCAATATGAATTAATATTGGGCAATTTTCTTAGAATTAGAAAAATTCCAAGCTAAATTTTATTTTTGAAAATAAATATACAGAGATTTCAAAAATAGAATTTTGCTTGGAATTTTCCTAAATTTTAATCCAAAGCACTTGAGCACAACAATTTTAAGCAGCTATGTATTCAGTTTTAGGAAGTTGACACAGAATGTTGTTTCTTACTATACCAGGATACAAGTCTTTGACCAAGAAATTGACAGTTTCCACTAGTACTCTTTCTGTCAACCCTGCATCCAGCAAAATTAGTATATGTATAACCAACAACTTTAAAACCAGTTCCCTTAGGATACCACAATCCCAAGTTTGGAGTACCCTTCAAATATTTGAAAAATCCTCTTGACAGCCATTAATTATGATTCTTTAGGGTTAGCTTGAAATCTTGCACATAGACATGTAGCAAATATGATGTCTGGCCTTCTTGCAGTCAAATAAGGTAGAGATCCAATCATTCCTCTATAACTTGAAATATCAACACTTTTTCCTTTCTTATCTTAATCTAACTTGGTAGTTGTAGAAATATGAGTTGATGCAGGTGAACAATCCACCATTCCAAATTTCTTCAGAAGATCTTTGACATACTTAGTTTGACTGATAAAAATTTGTTCCTTTCTTTGACTTACTAGAATGCCAAGGAATTAGCTTAATTCCACCATCATACTCATTTCATATTCACTTTGCATGAGTCTTGAGAATCTTTAGTAGAACTTCTCATTACCATGTTACTTGTAAAATAGATTTTTATCCATTGTCCCTCTAGTGAATCCATTCTTCATCAAGAATTCTAACAAAGTGTCATACCATGCTTTTGGTGCTTACTTCACACCATAGAGAGCCTTTAGGAGTTTTTAGATAAGTTTAGAAAATTTTGGATCTTCAAAGCCAGGAGGTTGTTGCACATACACTTCTTCTTTTTAATTCACCATTGAGGAATGCACTCTTCATATCCATTTGACATACTTTAAATTTTGTGTGTGCAGCAAATGCAAGGAAGATTCTTATTACTTCAAGTCTTTCCATTGGAGCAAAAGTTTCATCATTATCAATTCTTTTTTCTTGTGAGTAGCCTTTAGCAACAAGTCTTGCTTTGTTTCTGGTAACAACTCCATTTTCATCCATCGTGTTCCTGTACACCCACTTTATTCCAATGGCGCTTCTATTTCTTGGTGCATGAACCAACTCCCAAACTTGGTTTCTTTTAAATTGATTCAATTCTTCTTGCATTGCAGTTATCCGGTCAGGATCAAGCAAGACTTCCTCGGTTTTCTTAGGCTCAATTTAAGATAGAAAGCATGCATGTAGACATTCATTTGCAGTGGCACTTCTAGTTCTCACACCAGCATTGGGATTACCAATATTAGTGTCTCTAGTGTGACTCTTATCCCATTTTCTAGTGTGTTAATTTTGATGACTAAAAGTGTCCTCATTTTCTTCATTATTGGCATGACTTGCAGAACTATGACCTCTTTTTCCCCCTGTCAAATTTCGATGAGTTTCTGATTTGAGATGAATCCTCATTCTCAGATATCCTTTAATCACTAACTTCTTCTTCTCCATTTTCTGCAATCTTTCCATCATCATCTTCAGAATCACTGTCAAGGTTGAGATTTTCAAAGTTTAAGTTTTAGCTTCACTTTCATCAAGAGATTCCAAACCGGAATACTTGTCATCATCAAATGTCACATCCGTGGTTTCTGTTATTCCCAATCATTGCAACAAGAATTACAGAAGGGGGTTGAATGTAATTCTGGCTGCTTTTTCTGATTTTAAGAATGTTCTTACTTAATATATAACTGTGTTTGATTTTGCAAGAAGTGCGGAATGAAAGTAAAATGAAATTCAAAACACAAAGCAATAAAACATAAGGCTTTAAAACCTTCTGATGGATTTGAACTTATCCACCAGATATATATATATATATATAAAGATGAGAACTCTGTGATGCTTGAAAAGCACACAGCTGCTTACAAGTGAACTTACAGAATTACAGAGAAATGCTTAATAGATACAGCTTTATCTATCTCTCTGAAAATAATGCTTACTTAGTTAGTTTGTTCTACTTGCTATACTTGGTTTATATACTACCAAGTTACATGATAAAAAGACAAACAAGTAAAACAAAAATTATTTCTAGTCTAATTCCATGCTACTTCATTACTCTGCCCAGCATCTTTGAATATCTTCATAATTGCATGGAAATGGTAATGCTTCTCTTTCTCTAAATCCTGCAATTAGGCTGCCACATTCCATTTGCAAACACCCAACACATGTGACTGTGTTGTCATTGTCAACTGCTATTTTGAATATGATCATTCGTCGGGACTATGTTCGTCATCCTTCAGGAGCCATGTTGATTATCTGTCAGGAGTCTTTATAGATCATCCGTCGGGAGCCTTTCTATCACTTGACTCTATTTCACTTATACAGAATTACAAGACATCTTATATTTACAATTAGCCAACCTATTATGCATATCAATCTAGTAGTCAACATGACTTAAAGAATCCTACAATATCTACTAATACATTGTTGTTTGCAGACATGTGCTGCAAGACTTATTATTACATAAGCTACACTCTCGATGGATGTTCAGTTGTCATCCGTCGAGACTATAAAGTTCATCCGTCGGGACTATTGTAGAACATCCGTCGAGAGCTACAAACCACTAAGTTAAATCTACTAAGGTGCTTTGTTCAACTTATCATCAAATTCACAATATATTCCTAACAATCTCCCTCAATTTATGTCTACTGGAATTGTAGTCATAAATTAAGAGGAACTTGATGATAACAAAACACCCTAAATGTACAGATTGAATCATGGTAGATAAAACTTGTAAGTGCTACAGTTTATTTGAAAATTGAACAAAGTAAAGTGTACAAAAAGTTCTCACAATCATTTTCAAGGTGCTCCTCTAGTATGAGCGGATGTGAACTATTTTCTTGATTGTCTTGATTTCTTTCCAAGCTTCCTGTTGTACTATTCTATTTGATTTTGGAGTTGTCTGTGAAATTCATGTTCTTCAGCATTTGATAAATCTAGATTTTCTTGCATTTCCAATAGAGTCTCATTGCTTGAGATGCTCAATTGGTCATCTAGCCTGAAGAATCTCCTAACACCCTTATCATCCATGAATTCCATCACCCAGTAAGGCCTCAAGTGCACTCTATTTCCTGTGAATGGAATTGATAGTGTCTTTGGAAGTGCATCTGAGGCTATTCTACTGCTCCTTAGTCTTCTATCTTCTTTAGAACCATTTTCTTGGTAGGCACATGAATCCCAAATTTTTCTTGAAAGATGAGAAGATCTTTATCAAAACAGAATAGCTTTCTTGAAGAATCCTTTGAAGGGGCCATATGATCTCTTTCCCACCCTTGTATTTCAACACCAGTCTTTCAGGGAGATGTCTATGAGCATCAATTGCTCTTACTTCTTCTAGCTCATTCATGTAGAGATTTATATCTGTATCAGCTTTCACTTCAATTTTCTCCAATCTGTCATTCAATTGCTTGATATACAGATGACCTACATTGTCTCTTTTGTTCTTATTAACTTGACTTGTTTCTCCTAGAATAAAATTCTTAGAAACTGATCCATACTTTTCATTCAACTTAGTTAGTTTAGCTTTGCTAACTGGTTTACTTATACTCAACGGATGTGGTTCATTGTCTCTCGACGGATAATCCTTTTGATTATTCGACGGATAATTTTCATCATCCGTCGAATCCACATCAGTTGAAAGTCCTTCAACCAGATTGGAATCAAGCTTCTCCTTGTTCCTTTTCCAGGCTGCAACACAGAAAAATTCTATACCTTGAACTTTAGTAATTTGAGCATGGACATCTCTAGATGATTTCCATGCCTTAATCACTTCCTGTTCTCATTCAAGTTGTTTTCTTAAAATCTCCTCTTTCTTTAAGGATTCAGTTAGTTCATCCTTAGCAATCTTGCATTCTATTTTCAATTTTTCAAACTCAACAAATTGAGTCTCTAGAACATTGTTTCTTTCACTTAAAAACACATTGTTCTCTTTAATTTTGTTGTTTTCTTTAGTGAGAGACTTGAGTGTAACACGCAGGTGATATAACTCAATAGACATGTCATTTATGGCATCATTACACTCAGCTTTAGATAAATGAGCTAGGTTGGTGGTGATTACCTGATTGCTTGATGAACTTGTCTATGTTTCATCTGATTTGGCCATAAGTGCTAGATTGACATAGCTTGTATCTTCATCCTCTTCCAATCCATCTGCAGCCCAATCATTTTTTGTGTAATGAAAGTCCTTTCCTTTTGTTTGAGCAACTCAAAATATTTCTTCTTATAATCAAAAAGTTCAAACTTCTTTTTATCTAAATCAGGCTTTCTACATTCACCAGCAAAATGACCTGCCAAGCCACATTTGAAACACTTGAATTTAGACTTATCAACCATGTTTCTGTTTGGCTTAGCTGCTCCAAAATTCTTCTTGAATTTGAGCTTGGAAAATCTCCTGGATTGAAAAGAAAGATGTGCATCTATGTCATCCAAGTCATCTTGACTAAGCTGGTCTTTATGCTCAGCTACTAGCCCCTTTCATTTGCCTTCACAAACTTTTGAGTTTGGTGCAGATTCAACAGCTTCAACCTTTATCTCATTCTCCTTTTCTTGTTCAACAACTAGTGCAATGGACCCTCCCTTCTTTCTTCCTTTCTTCATCTTCTCATCTTGCTCTATTTCAAGCTCATAGGTTTTTAGGATACCATACAGTCTATCCAAGGTGAACTCCTTGTAATCTTGAGAATTTTTTAATGAGACTGTCATTGGCTTCCATTCCTTTGGTAGAAATCTAAGGAATTTGAGGTTTGTGTCTTTTTTTTGATAGACCCTTCCATGTAGTTGTAGAGTATTCAGTAGTTTTTGGAATCTACTGAAAATGTCAGTGAGTGACTCACTTTCTTCACTATGGAAATGCTCATATTGCTGAATCAAGAGTTGCATCTTATTTTCCCTTACTTGCTCAGTTCCATCAAATATAACTTGAATTGTATCCTAGACATCCATAGCATTCTTGCAGTTTATGATGTTGTCAAACATATCACTGTCAACACCATTAAACAGAATGTTCATGGCCTATTTATCCTTTTGAACTTGTTTTTTGTCTAGATCTGACATTTTGCTTGTGGTTTTGGGACTGGTGCTTCATTTCCTGTAGCAGCTCTCATAGGGACATATGGACCTTTCTCAATGCAGTCCACATATGCTTCATCTTCAGATGGGAGATGCAGGTGCATCTTCACCTTCCAATGGTGATAGTTATCTTCATCTTTATTTTCAGATAGGAGATACAGGTGCATCATCAAGTTCATAATATATTCCTAACAGTTTCCATAATTTTTCTTTGCTCTAGCATATAGGCCCTGTCAACAGTCATTTCCAAAGAGCAACCAAGAAAGATAGTTTCAAATACTTTAGAATCAAATTTGCCAATATATCCAGAGTTATCTTTTAATTCAAAATATTTACTTCCAAACACATGAAGATGTTTAATTGTAGGCTCTTTTCTAGACATGATTGAGTAGGGTGACTTGTCAATGCTTTTGTTCACCAAATATCTGTTTTGAATATAGCATGTTGTATTAACAACTTCTTCCCAAAAGCTTGGTGGGAACTTGGCATCCTGCAAAAGTGTTCTCGCGGCTTCAACTAGAGTTTTGTTCTTTCTTTTAACCACACCATTTTGTGAGGTGTTCTTGGAGCTGAGAACTCTTGAGTGATGCCCTTGTCTTTACAAAAATCATTACGTATTAAATTTCTGAATTTAGTTCATTTATCACTTCTCAATCTTTTCACAAATTTGTGATCTTTAGCTTATTTATCAATCTTCTTTATGTGTTTAATGATAATATGTGAAGTTTCATCTTTAGAATGCATAAATTCCACCCAAGTGTATCTTGAATAGTCATCCACCTTTACCAACGCATATCTCTTCTTAGAAATGGACATGACATTCACATGACTAAACAAATCCATGTGGATAAGTTTTAGAGGAGCATTGATAGAGTTCACAATTTTTATTTTAAGACTTAATCTTTTTATCTTTCCTTTCTGACAAGCATCACATACCCCATCTTGAATAAAATCCAATGCAAGCATGTATCTCACCAACTCTCAACTTACTAGAGTGTTGATTGCTTTGAAATTTAGGTGAAAGAGTTTTTTGTGCCACAACCAACATTGATCATTTGATGCTTTGGTGTAAAAAGAGCACACCTTGTCCTTGTTTGCTGAGTTCATGTCTGCAAAAAATATGCTTCCTTTTCTTACTCATTTGAGAGAAACTTCACCAGTATTCCTGTTTGTGATTGAGCCATCTTCTCTATTAAAATTCACCTTGAAACCTTTATCTATGAACTGAGTGACACTGAGAAGATTAACCTCAAGTCCTTCAGCCAGTTCTACATCTTCAATGACAATATTTCCACAAATCAAATTGTCATATCCCAATGTGAATCCCTTATTATTGTCTCCAAAGGTCACCAAAGGACCAGCCACCTCCTCAAGCTGTGATAAAAGGGCTCTATCACCTATCATATTTCTGAAACAACAACTATCAATGATTCACATAACTTTATTCTTCTTGCCTTGCACACAATAAGTTTCAAGTATTTTTACCTACCTAAGCTGTGTTGGGCATATTCTTCTTCTTTGCAGAGTTAGCAGGAGTAGAGCTTGAATTATCAAAAGAAACATGTTTTAGGTTGATTAGCATTCTCATTCTTGACCTCAGATCCAATATTGTTTTTTTTAGATCTTTTTCTTAATTTATGACAGCTAGTCATGACCTTCATGTTCCGGGGAATGCAGTCAAACTTGTCATAAAAAGAATAAGGATCATCAGTTTGTGCTTCATTGTACTTGCATGCCCTATACTTTGGCTCACTAACAGTCTTTTTACAAAGATGAGTTAGGTGATTTGTTGAGCCATATTTTTGACATTATTTTCTATGGGCATCTGCAACATAAGCATAATTGTTACTTTTGTTGACTCCAACTTTTCCATTTCTGTTTTTCTTTTTCTTCTTTATGCCTTCACTCTTTACTTCAGTTTCAGGAGTCTTGGGGACATGACTAGTCTCAGGCTTCTTCTCATTTTCAGTGTTGATACTAGATTTGACATTTTTCTTATTTTCATCCTTATCTGTAATTTCTTGCTTGATAATGAGCTCTTCTTCACATAAATTCATATCACATGCTTTGAACAAGGGTACATTCACTTTTTGAAGCACAATAGAAACTTCCTTGTCCGCACTTTCTTTGCCTTTTTCAATTTGATTTTTCTTTTGAGATGACCTAGCCTCATAGCCCAATTGCTACATTAGCACAAGGTTTGTTCTTTTTATGATATTGGCCAACTAATTCAGAAGAATTTTTAAATGACTTAAGTTTAAGTTCATTTTTCTCAATCTTTTCTCTTAGTACAACCTCTATCTCCTCTACACATTTCAACTTGTTTTTAAGATATCCATTTTCTTACTTAACAGACTCTAAGTTCACAAGCTACGGTCCTAGATTTTCAGTCTCTTTTGAAAGTTCCTCATCCATTTTAGTTAATCTGTTCATTTCCTCAGTGGCAGCCACCATAGTTGTGTGAATATGAAACATTTATATGCTCATACTTTCAACAGTTTCTCTATATTATGAGGCATTCAAATCAACAGTTGTTAAGATGGGTACCTCACCGTTAGATGCAGGTGACTCTCCTTCCTCTCTAGCCATGAGGGCATAATTTTTATAGTCTCCATCTTCATCTTCATCATCAGTATCATCCCAACTTCTTCCCATAGCAATATAAGCTTTTCCCTATTATTTTTCAGAAGTTCTTCATACTTAGCCTCAAGCTCCAAGTATGTCTTATCTTTTTTACCTTTTTTGGCTTTCTGCATTCTGTGACAAAGTGGCCATGTTCATCAGAATTGTAGCATCTACTTTTTGACTTGTCTATAGACCCTGTCTTGTAACCACCTTTTCCAGTTGTGTTTGTCTGAAACTTTCCTTTCCAGTTGTTATTTTAGGAGGATTGACCTTTATATTTGAAAGATCTTGGCTTCTTAAACCTTATGTTTGAAAATTTTCTAGCCAGGTAAGCCATGGATTGATCCATTTCATCCAACTCCTCAAGAGTATAGAAATCTTCTTCTCCTACCTCTATGATGACTTGTTTCTCAGAATCCTTGTGTTTATCCTCAATAATCTACACAACTTGAATTTGAGATTCAGTTTCATTTTCAACTATTTTCTGGTCATTTGCTATCAAGGCATTTGATACATCAATAATATGCCCTTGATTTAGCTTTAATAACTTTCTCTGTATCATCTCAAGTTCATAAGTTTCCAGATATCCATATAACACTTCCAGGGTTATTCTTCCTAGATCTCTTCCTTCCCTTATTGTAGAAATTTTATGTTCTAAGTGGTCAGGAAGAGTGAGTAAAAACTTCAAGTTGACTTCCTCAGTGTCATTGAACTTGTCATGCAACTGCAAGTCATTTATCAACTTATTGAACCTCTAAAACACTTCAGTAATGCCTTCTTTAGGTTCAGGCATAAAATCCTCATATTGTGAGATCAGGATTCTTCTTTGGTTTGACCTCACTTCCTCAGTACCTTTACACAAGTTCTCTATCTTCTCCCAAATCTGCTTGGCTGACTCACAATTCATAATGTTGTTGTAAATAATATTATCAAGAGACACAATCAAGATGAATTTCAAGTCATTTTCAAGTGAAACAATTTCTCTTTCTAGATCAATGTATGTAGGTGGATCTTTTAGAACATAATGAGCTGGAATAACAACATCATCTTGAGTTGCTTCTTATAATCTCACCATAGGAATGAAAGGTCCATGTTTTAGAATCTCCAGGTAGAGTGGATGAGCCATCCTGATGAATACATCATCTTCTTCGTCCACAATATGTAGTTTCCTTTGTCAAAGACATGGATCTTGATACTTCTAAGCTTTTGTGCACTCATACTTCCAAGATCTAATCTGTTTGCTTTCATATTTTTCTCTAATATCATTTGTTAGGTATGAAATGCACACAGGGGGTGAATGTGTGTTTCTTGATTTTTCTTACTTAATTTTTTTTGAGTGTTTTCAAGAAATCAAGTTATGTGTTTTGCTTACTTAAACTTCACAGACCAAATGCTTTGTAGTGATAATTAATTGACTGTAAAAAGACAAAGAAACAATTATTAAAACTCATTTGATCATTATACTAAAAATCAAATAGGTTGTGCTACAAATCTAAATTCTTTATATTTTAAAATTAAGCTTCGACTTCTTGAGAGAATACAAGAAAATTCAGACTATTTTGTCACACTGCAACTAAGGATTCGTGACATATTTTATAGATCAATATGCACAGTTTATAGAAATTGCACTAAAATAGACTAAGATATTTTGTAAAGTTCTTTTGTCTATTTCTATTTTAAGTGATGCATGCCAGGTCTGCTACACTCCTTTGTCCAGTTCATCTTAACCCTTGATTTTGCACTCTTCAAACTGCATTTTTAGACTTTCCATTTTAATGATAAAAGAGTTTTTTCAGATAATTTTGAATCTTCAAGATAGATGCATTCTGTAATTGAAGCTATTATCGAGATCTTCAAAGTATATAGGGATGTTTGTATTGCGATGTAGAATGTCTTGTCGATATCTCTACTTCTCTACATATGTAAATGACTTGTCGATATCTCCACTACTCGACATGTGTTTTGACTTGTCGATATCTCCACTTTTCCACATGTGTTTCAACTTTTCGATATCTCTAATTCTCTACACGTGTTTTGACTTGTCGATATCTCCACTTCTCTATATGTATTTTGACTTGTCGATATCTCCACTTCTCTACGTATGTAAATGACTTGTCGATATCATCACTTCTCTACATGACAAACTGACGTGTCGACATCTTCATTTCTCTATAGGCCAAATTGACTTATCTACAAGTAAAGTGACTTCTCCACAAGTAAATTAACTTATCTAAAGGCCAAATTGACTTCTCGATATATTTCTCGATTTCCTTGATCTGTGACTTCTTGACATTTGACTTAAATATTTTTCAATCTACAACATTAATCTTCACCAATCTTTTTATCTTCCTTCTGAGGCATGATTAGGATTGATCTTCTTTCAGAGATTTATTCATAGCTTGTTGGTTGTTTAATGAGAAATACTTCAGTCTAGTCTTCTTCAAAATTTTTACAAACTAAAAAATTATCGTTACATATTACATAAAAATACAAGTCAACTAAATCTTAGGATTGTCAATATCTTGTTATGTTAAGGCGTGTATTGCACAGCAAGTTAATTATAAAGATAGATGTGTCTAAAACGAGAATTTTAATAACAGAATTGGTAAAGGAAAGTTAAATATTATTCGCGCTACGTGATTATCACAATATGATTATGTGCTTGTATAATTAAACGGGATTGATAAAGATACGAGTATAAGCGAATAAGAATGAGATCATGTGTTACTTGATTATGTGCTTAT
Source organism: Apium graveolens (assembly GCF_009905375.1). Lineage (NCBI taxonomy): Eukaryota > Viridiplantae > Streptophyta > Magnoliopsida > Apiales > Apiaceae > Apium > Apium graveolens. The sequence goes on along the minus strand of NC_133649.1, from coordinate 217,786,294 downwards.
CATATTACGTGATCGAATAAGCTTGATAAAGTTACGAGTATAAGTAAGTATAATATAATTATGTGTATACGTGGACAATGTGGTTAAAGTTATATTTTTATACAAGTTGATCTGTTAAAGCGAAAGGGTAAAAAGTTGATCTGTTAAAGCGAAAGGGTAAATTAAGTTAGACGTTTAGAATTGAACGTCGAATTTATTATAAGATACTGATAATGTCTTTTATTTTGTATAGATACGATAAATGAACACGCGAAGTATAGCAAAGAAAAAGGCGTTATAGAAAGCAAACGAGAGTTAAGCCGAAGGTTAGGTGATCCAGTCTCTATATAGTCTAATAATAAACTGACTTGGGGTGTGTCTGACAGATGGATGTGTTCTTATTTCTTCTTCTACTGGAATGTTTCTATTACAAAGATATATATAAAATTATTGGAAGACGGGTAGGTGGAAAATCACCCACATACTACTTTGCTCGTAAATTATATATAGTACTTGATAACTTGATCCTTGTTTAATATATCTTCTGCGGTTCTGCCACTTCCCATGCATGAAACGATATATTTAAAAAACATATGTACATTCTGTAAGATAACTAATCTTGATCTTTGTTTTTTCCTAAACATGGCTTCACCCAAAGTGCTGTTTCAGCTTTATGTAATCTGTTTCTTCTTCTATTACATTTGTCGACATGCAATGTGTTTTGATCGGCAGTTACCTGACATTAGTGCACTAGAGAGTTGTAACATTGACAGGATATATAACTTGGGAGATTCTACATCTGATGTAGGAAACCGTGTGGTAGAGGACCCTGTGAATCCATGCCTTCAGCCACCCTATGGTATGAATTTTTATCAGGGACCGACTGGCCGATGCTCCGATGGAATGCTCATTATTGATTATACATTCTGTTGTAATTTGATTTCTATGATATTCTAATAATGCTCAAGAATCATAATTTGGTCACTTCTGTGAACACTTAAGATTTTAACTTTGTACGTTATTAAGAACAATATTCTACACATCATTTACCGTCTTAACATGCCAAAAATTTAAGGGCAACTTAAACGTAAGACTACACAACTTGTGTAGCACAAGGACATGGCTAAATGAGATTCAGCTAATCAATTGAATTCACCTTCTTGTTAATCGTCAAACAGCATTAGCAGCTGGTCTACCATTGATGGATCCGTATCTGCAAGGAAATTCAAACTTTACTCATGGAGTAAACTTTGCCGTTGGTGGTGCTACAGCATTATCAGTAGAAGCTCTGGCTGAGAAGAATATATAACCATTTGGTACAAACAGTTCCCTTGGCGTTCAAGTTGAGTGGTTGTCAACTTATTTGGCTTCACAATGCAGCACAGACATACGTAGGTATCCAAGAACTAAATCAATGTATTTTTTTTGGTGATTTAAAGTTTGCATGTAATACAAGTAATGCTATACATTTCAAAGATTGCAGCCCTGGATGTCTGAAAAATGCTCTGTTGATGTTGGGGCTAATTGGAAGTAATGATTACAATTTTGCCTTGTCAATGGGGCAAACCATCGAAGATGCACAAAAATTGGTGCCTGATGTTATTGAAGTCATTAAGGATGCAGTACGAGTAAGTTGTTTAGTCCATTATGTTTTTGTTAGTTTATATGTTGGAGTCTCTGCATTTTCACTTTTAATCTTCTCCTCTGAGGTCCTTCTCGTTTGCTGAAGATTTTCTTTTTTTTCAGAGAATCATTAGTCTTGGAGGTGCCCAAATAGTTATTCCTGGAAGTTTTCCAATGGGCTGTTTTCCAACAACCCAAGTGACATTCAAAACTGATATTGAATCAGCCTACGACGAACGTCATTGTTTAAAAGACATCAATGATTTACTAGCAATTCACAATGAATATCTGCAGCAAGCAATAATCACATTGCAAGAAGAAAATCCTACCACTACCATTCTCTATGCAGATTACTATAATGCTTATATATGGCTTCTTGACAATGCTTCGCAGCTAGGTAACTCTTAATTAGATTCTTTTGACACACTTGCAGTAGACAATCATTTTGTCAGCAAATTATCTACTTGTGCAGCTACAGAGGATAAATTATGATTAAGATTTTTAATATAATTATAGTGATGGGCTAATTAATCTACTGGTCATAATATTTGTAGTAAGAAGGTTATGAGATCATTTTGCACATTTTTAAAATTTATATTCATAATCACATGCCTGAACATGTTTATTTCTACCTCAGGATTCGATGCAACAACGGTACTTGAAGGCTGCTGTGGAAATGGTGGCATGTCAGGGTCTGTTTTCCCGACTGATGTTTGCGGGAGCCCAATTCCATCATGTCCGGATCCTGATCGATATATCAACTGGGATGGAATTCATATGGCAGGAAAAGCTCACTATTTTCTAACCAACTGGCTTGTAGCAGACATGATACCAAAACTTAACTGTTCTCTCCAAGTTGCTGACCATTACTCTTTAGGATATGGAGTTGCATTTTAAAGAGTTCTGTTTTACAAATGAAGATAATAAGGATGGTAGTTATAAGTTAGTACTTGGGAGTCATGCACACTGTTGGTATATTTAATATTTGTAACTTCCCTGTTTTTTTTTCATCTGAGAACATTACTTTCATTTTATTTCTGTACACTGTGTATGATACTCTCATTTGAGTGATATACCCAATGCATGTATAATGGTATCATACAACTACTGTCTGTAAGAATGCGTTTTAATCAGCAAAAAAATTCAAACCATCAAAATTCATAAATTAAAAAAAAAATGATAATCAAACTGCAAATAATTAAATTTAAAAGTCTAAACTGCAATTTTACTCTTGATATATATATATATATTATACGTATTTCGGCAGGTGACACCGTTGGAAAAAAGAAAGTGTGAAATGTTTTATGTATTCTTTTGTGGTTGCAATGCTCACATGGTCAGACTTTCAGTAACATGTGGCTTATATTTTATACTCAGAAAACGTCCCTACCAACTACCAAGCATATTAAAAAGACATTTCGAATGCACTGCCCAAAATTTGCAAATAGAAGTCCACAGATACAACTGTTTCTAAGCATCTTTAGTTTTACTCAAGCATCCTGCTTCATCAGCTGTCACAATGTTTTCTAACAACATATTATCATTTCAGTTTCTGATGCTATGTTCCTTGTTTCTTCATTTTCGAGTTTCCATATCATTTGATCCACACTTGCCGGATATTAGTATTCTGAGAAATTGTAACATTGATAAAATTTATCAGTTTGGAGATTCACTGTCAGATACCGGAAATCATATTCTTGAGAACCCTTTTGATCAGTGTTCAAAGCCTCCATATGGTTCAAGTTTTTTCGAGAATCCTACTGGCCGTTGTTCTGATGGACTATTAATGATCGACTACATTGGTATGCACATATATTTTTTTGCATATTCTTCTCTCTCTTTGTTTTGAAGTAATAGTAACTACTCTGTCTTGGAACTTGTCAATATGCTATAAGAATTGTTGTAGATAATATGCAAGATCAATAAAGAGTTCTTTCATGTCTTTTGAGATCCACAGTGCAGAATATAATAAAGTCAACTTCATCATCTTATGATTTAATTTGTTGCTGCAATAAGAATTGCTGTATAGACTATTCCAATTTTTTTTAAAAGAATTGATAGCCAGATACTGATTCACTATTACAATGCATTCTTCATGTTCAAACTGCAGCATCAGCGGCTGGAATTCCCTTTCTCAGTCCCTATCTGGATGCCTCTGCAAATTTTAGCCATGGTGCAAATTTTGCTGTTGTTGGTTCTACAGCATTGTCGGTACAAGCCATGGCTAAAAAAAACATTTTGGCGTCTACAACTAATTGTTCTCTCGAGATACAGCTTGAGTGGTTGTCCAAACATCTATTTTCGCTCTGCAAATCAGATTTAGGTAAATGATCTAAAGTTAAAATACCAAATTTAAGTAAATTCCCGTCGTCATAATCCTTTTCTCTCCCAGAAAAGGAATGAGCTATACCCAATACCTGTATGATTAAAATACTTTCAACAGATTGCAGGCAGGAAAAGCTCAAAAATGCTTTATTCATGGTCGGGGAGACTGGTGGTAATGATTTCAATTTTGCGCTATTACAAGGTAAAACTATTGAGGAGACAAAGAGTATGGTGCCCGAAGTTGTTGAAGTTATTATGGAGGCAGTTAGAGTAAGTTTCTTGTACTAAACTTATGATCTTCTATTTAATTGTTAATTTAAATTTTGCCTGATATGTTAGATCTTTTTCGTAATTGCAGAGAGTCATCAATCTTGGCGCTGTCCAGGTTGTTGTTCCCGGAAATTTTCCAATTGGTTGTATACCGCTATTTCTTACAGCATTTCAAACAACCAACGCCACAGCCTACGACAAACATCAATGTTTGAAAGATTTAAATGATTTTGCCATATTTCAGAACCAGTATTTACAACAAGCTATTAGCATATTAAAGAAAGAAAATCCCAACACCATAATTCTGTATGCTGACTACTACAACGCCTTCCTGTGGCTTCTGGAGAATTGTTCATATTTAGGTAAGTATGAGGATCCATGTTCAATCATTTACAAAGTCGAATTACTAATGAGGGTACAATATAAGTAATTTTTGGTACATCATGTGGCGGCAGACTCTATGTTTCATTTTATAATTCAGTTATTGCTATCGACGATAATAAAAAAAATCTTCTGCTAACAGGTTTCGATGTTGCTTCTGCTCTAAAAGCTTGTTGTGGAGGTGGTGGTAAATACAATTACTCACTATCAAGAGTATGCGGAAGCATAAACAATGCTCTGTGCTCACACCCGGATCAATATATCAGCTGGGATGGAATGCATATGACACAAAAGGCTTATGTGTTTCTTGCTAAATGGCTTGTAGCAGATCTTCTACCACAGCTAAATTGTAATGCTGACATTTCATATCATTCGGATACTTTTGATATATAAACTCTAATCCTTCCAACAATCTGGAAGAACGTGTTTGATATGATGGTTAAGTGAGTTCTTGTTATCCTCTAGGTAGTGATCATAATTTCACACTATCACTAGGCAAAATTGTTGAAGCGGCACACGACATGGTACCCTGAGTTGTTAAAAGCATTAACGATGCAGCAAGTTGTTGTTAATCCGTGATTTCTGATGATGCATTGAAGAAGTCTACAGCAAATCAGATTGTTAGTTAGTTAGATAAGTATTAGAGTTTTGTTTAATGTTAACTTAGTTAACTTGATAACCTTTGACTTATCTTTTCAAAACAAACTCTTTCTTAGATAAACCTAACATATTTCAAATTCCTTATCTCTCTCAGGTTTATCTCTTTCAAGAAACAATATTAACGGATTACTTGTTTTATACATTCAAATATTTCAAACCTAATCTTATCTTTTATTATCTTTAAAAGAGTTTGAAATCCATTATATCCGTTACACGTTTTCTATATAAACCGACTTGATGTTTTTCAGAAACATACAACTCTCTGCACTTTCCATCTTATATCTTTCTGAGAAAAACATCCTCTTAATTACATTCATTGATTATCCAGTTAATTAAGAGTTTATAGTCGAGTTGTAATCTTTCACATTATTATCTTTGTATTTGAAAGGAAGGTGTATTGTATCACTTGTCCCGGGTTGTGGGAATATTGATTACAAGATCAAGGCCAAGTAGCTGTGTGCTAGGTAGCTGTGTGCTAGGGAAAGTGTTCTTTCATTCAGGGCCAAGATTGTAATCAAGGAAAGTTTGTAAGTACTTTATTTAAGTGGATATAATACATTCTCTATGCTAGTTGGCATGGGGACTTGGATATAGGCCATAGACTAGGTATAGGGGCCGAACCAAGTGAAAAGATTTGGTGTTCTTGCATTAACATATTTCCAGCATTGCATGTTTATATTTCTGCAACTTACATTCTGCTGAATATATAGTATATGTCTCATTCAGTTACAGCCTGTCTCATTTGCTAAGACAAAAGAGACTGTCTCATTTGTGAACAGTTGCACTTTAACTAATTCTGTTGAGCCTACGAATTTCATTTGGTATCAGAGCAGGTGCATTTAATTCTCTTTTTAGTATTTATTTTGCTAGCGATCCATGGCTCAACCAGATAGGTATTCAAACAATTATCCACCACTGCTTCATGGTGCTGAAAACTACAATGATTGGAAGTTTCGTATGAAGATCTTTCTCCAGCGTGATGCATTCGAATGGGATGCTGTAGAAAATGGTTTTACAATTCCCATGAAAGAAGGGAAGCCAAAATCTCTCAAGGATCTTTCTCCTGAAGAAGTGAATGCAATGAACTCCAATACTAAAGCGATGAACTCACTTCTCAATGGCATGGTAGCTACAGAATTAAGAAAAGTTTCAGCATGTACTACTGCCAAGCAGATTTGGGATACGATCAAAGTCAGCCACGAAGGCACGTCTAAGGTACGTGAAGTAAAATTAAGTATGCTAATGAGTGACTATGAAGGTTTCAGGTTGGAAAGAGATGAAAGCGTTCGAGATGCTCAAGGGAGGTTTCTGACATTAATGAACTCCATCTCACTTCTGGAAAGGATCATTCCTCAATCTGAGATTAATAGGAAAATCCTCAGAGCGATGCCAAAGAAATTTGCTCCAAAGGTTACAATTCTGCAGGATTCGACACTACTTTCGACTATGGATACTCTAACACTATTCAGTGAATTGGAAGAATTCGAGAACCAACTACGCAGATATGATGAAGAAGATGAAGCTCCTCGCAAGAAAACTCTGGCTCTTAATGCAGATGCAGGTGATTCTTCTGAAGAATTCGATGAGGAGATTGCACTTCTCACTAAGAAGTTCCACAAATTTCTGGCCAAAAAGAATACATCTAAACGACCCATGAAGTCTGCATTTCCAAAGAAAGAATTCAGACCTAGTTCAAACAAGGAAGGCAAAAATAATCAAAACAAGGATGCATGCTTTGAGTGTGGAAAGAAAGGTCACTTCAAGAAGGACTGCTACAAGCTCAAAGCCAAAAAGAAAGCTTTACTCACATGGAGTGATGATGATTCTGAAGTGGAAATTGACTCAGACGATGAATTAGCTCAACTATGCTTTGCTGGACTTGAATCTGACTCTAGTGACAATGATGAGGTACATACTGTTCAAGTTAATAGAAATTCATATATATCTCAGGATGTACTAACCTTGCAGGCTCAAAATAAAAAATTAAAAGAAAAGAATGCCTATCTTAAACAAGCATTGAGTGAGGTTCTTAATGAGGTTGATGATTCCATCAAAGATGAATCCTTAGTAGAAGAAAATAATCTACTATCTGAGAAGGTCTCTAAACTGAAAGAAGAAGTCAACTACCTCAAAAATGAGATCGAGATGAAAGATGCATGTCTTGATGCATTAAAGAAGGAAACTTTTTCTGCTGAAGTAAATGCATCTTCTGATTCTATAGTTCCTGAACTCAAGCAAAAGGTTGCCCAGCTGGAAACTGATCTAGCCAAATATTTTCATGGAGAAGGAACCTTGAATGCTTTACTTGCCCAACATAAATCTTCTCTTGACAAAGAAGGTTTGGGGTATGGATCAGCCAACAAAAAGAAGGTTTTTCAAAGTGGCTACAAAAGAACTCCTATGAAATACAAGATGCCTTATGAAAAATGTCAAGACTGTGGCAAATCTGGTCACACCAATTCTGCATCTCGGTTATGTGGTATTAAGGGCCACGATACTAACTCAGCAACTAGATCTAAATCTGTACATAAATCTGTTAAGATTGTTCAAATGTGGATTAAGAAATCTGACAGACATTTGTATAAGATTTATGATACTAACATTCAAGGACCCAAAGTCACATGGGTACCTAAGAGATAAAGGATCTTTTGCAGGTCTGTTTTAAAGTCCATGTTCCTCGAAACAAGTGGATTATTGATAGCGGTTGCTCTCGTCACATGACTGGAGATAAATCAAAGTTTCTCTCATTAATCGCTAAAGAGGGAGGCTTAGTTACTCTTGGAGATTCCACTACCGTACGTATTGTAGGTAAAGGTACCATAGGTAACGACAAGTTTGCTATTAACAATGTTCGTTTAGTTGACGGTCTTAAATATAATCTTATTAGCGTAAGTCATTTAACTGATGCTGGTCATAGTGTTAAGTTTGATAAAGATGTTTGCTATATCGGTAATAAAGCTAACGAGTTTGCTTTAGTAGCCAAAAGAAAGGGAAACATCTTTGTGTTAGATTTTGATGAGCAGCAAGAAGAAATCTGTCTAGCTACCATTCAAGAACAACATAATCTTTGGCATAGGCGTCTTGGTCATGTTCACATGGATCTACTTCGAAAGATATCTTCACATGAGTTAGTTCGAGGTTTACCAAAGCTGAAATTCAAGAAGTTAGAACCATGTTCAGCTTGCCAGCTTGGAAAACAGGTGAAAACTTCCTTTACTGTGAAGAATAAAGTATCAACTTCTGTTCCTCTGCAGTTGTTACATCTAGATCTTTTTGGTCCAGAAAGATATGTAAGTTTGGGAGGTAAGAATTATGCTTTTGTTATAGTAGATGATTACTCTCGTTTTACTTGGGTGTTATTCTTGCGTACTAAAGATGAAGCTTTTAGTGAATTCAAAGATCTTATTACTAACCTTGAGACTAAGTATTCCTTAAAGCTCAAGACTATTCGTAGTGATCATGGAGGAGAATTCGAGAAAGATTTTGTGACTTTCTGCAAATCTAGAGGCATTACTCATGAATTCTCTGCCCCACGTACACCTCAACAAAACGGAGTTGTTGAACGCAAGAACAGAACTCTACAGGAAACTGCTCGTACTCTTCTTCATGAAAGTAATCTGCCGCGTAAATTCTGGGCAGAAGCGGTAAACACTTCCTGTTATGTATTAAATAGAGTGCTTATTCGTCCTATTTTGCTTAAAACTCCTTATGAATTGCTTAAGAATAAAACGCCTAACATCAGTTATTTTTGAGTATTTGGTTCAAAATGTTTTATCTTAGATACACAGAACACTAGAGGAAAATTTGATGCTAAGTCTACGGAAGGAATTTTCTTGGGATATTCTACTACAAGCAAGGCCTATAGAGTTTATAATTCTATCAAGCTCAAAGTTGAAGAATCTATCAACATTACATTTAATGAATCTGCCTTGAAGATATCTCAAATTGAAGAAGATGTTGCGGATCTATCGTCTCATTCCCAAATGAGACAGTCTCATTCTGAAAAGAGTCAGTCTCATTTTGAAAAATCAAGCAGTCAAGACTCTCCAGGTCCATCTCAGTCTTCTGATAATTCTTTGGGATCTACTCAAGCTTCAGATGAATCTTCTGGCTCTCCAAAGACTCCCGATAGTATTTCAAATGTGAATTCTGTTACTCCTCTGGATAAATCTTCACAAGCGGAAATGAGGCAGTCTCTTTTGAATGAGACAACTCCGATTCATTTCCAGGCAGACAATTCTAATGAGGAAGAGATGAGTAATATTCAACTTCCTAAATCTTCTAGGACTGTGAAGAATCATCCACCAGATAATCTTCTTACTGATTTAGATCAAGGGATTTCTACGCGAAGCAGGCTTCATAACTTATGTGCATTATGTGCTTTTGTTGCTGAATTTGAACCGAAAAATGCTCAAGAAGCTGTTGCAAATGAATGTTGGTCGGTTGCCATGCAAGAAGAATTGAACCAGTTTGAACATTGTCAAGTCTGGGAACTTGTCTCTCCTCCTTCTAATGCAAAAGTCATCGGTACTCGTTGGGTTTTCAAGAACAAGAAGGATGAAGATGGTAACATTATTCGGAATAAAGCTCGCTTGGTGGCTCAGGGATACAACCAACAGGAAGGAATTGATTTTGACGAGACATATGCCCCTGTAGCACGTCTCGAAGCTATTCGAATTCTAATGGCATTTGCAGCTCACAAAGGATTCAAGCTTTACCAAATGGATGTTAAAAGCGCATTTTTAAATGGTCATCTTAAGGAAGAAGTCTATTTGAAGCAGCCTCCAGGTTTCATTCATGAAAAATATCCACACTATGTCTACAAGCTCAAAAAGTCTGTTTATGGATTGAGACAGTCCCCTCGATGTTGATATGAGCGTCTCAGTCAGTTTTTGCTAAAGAATGGCTTCACTCGTGGTACACTCGATCCAACTCTTTTTATTTTTCATAAACGCCATCATTTTCTATTAGTACAGGTTTATGTAGATGATATTGTGTTTGGATCAACTGATGAATCTTTGTGTAAGTGGTTTTCTAACTGCATGCATAAAGAATTTGATATGAGTTTAATGGGTGAATTGCAATATTTTCTAGGCTTGCAAATTAACCAATCTGCTGCAGGTATTTTCATACATCAAAGTAAGTATGTGAATGATTTGCTTAAGAGATTTGCATTAGAAAATATTTCTGCTAAAGCTACTCCGATGAGTACATCTGTCAAGCTCACTAAAGATGAACAAGGTACACCTGTAGACATTACTAAATATCGAGGTATGATCGGCTCGTTATTATATTTAACTGCTTCTCGTCCTGATATTATGTATAGTGTTTGTCTTTGTGCTCATTTTCAATCTCAACCGAAAGAATCTCATCTGAATGCAGTTAAACGGATTTTTAAGTATCTTAAGGGAACTAGAGATCTTGGAATATTTTATCCTAGTTCTACTTCTTTTAACTTAATTGGTTTTTCAGATGCTGACTATGCAGGTTCACAGGTTGATAGAAAAAGTACAAGTGGTGCGTGTGAATATTTAGGTGATTGTTTGGTTGCATGGCACAGTAAAAAGCAAACCTCTGTAGCTCTTTCTACTGCTGAAGGAGAATACATTGCAGCTGGTAGTTGCTGTGCTCAAATTTTGTGGATGCAACAAACATTGCAGGATTTTGGTATTTCTTATACAAATATTCCAATTTATTGTGATAATACCTCTGCTATTAATATTTCTAAAAATCCTGTTATGCATTCTCGTACTAAACATATTGATGTTCGTCACCATTTTCTGCGAGATAATGTCTCAAAAGGTAATATTGAGTTAATTTATATCTCAACTGATAAGCAAAGAGCAGATATTTTCACCAAACCTTTAGGTGAAGACCGGTTTTGTCTTATGAGACGTGAACTTGGTATGTGCACTATTTCTCATTAATTCATTTTTACATCCCTGCATGCATTCTATTTAGCTTATTTGTGTCAATTATTTGCATAATTCATCTTTATGACTGAAATTGTATAATCGAGTGTTTAATTAATTGATTAATTTAATGCTGATTTATCTATGGAATTTATTGATGAATTTTTGTGAATTAATTATCGTGTTTGGTTTAATTAGTTTGCGTGTTTCAGTCTTAATTATATATTTTATATGTAATTATTTGATGGGACTCTTGAACTTTGGAACTGAACCGAGTTGCATGCATTTTCCTTCAAGTCTTTAACTTTGATTTGACTACTCCATCTGTTTCTTCTCAATCTCTGTGTGTCTCCTCGTTTTTCGAGATACACTCCACCTTTCTACTTCTATCTCACTTCTAACTCTTCATATTCTTCTCTTGTCTTATTTAATCTCAACTTCTTTTTCTTTTCCTCTTTCCAAACATTTTTCTTCTTCTTCAACAATGTCGACCCCTCATACTCGATCCAAATCTAAACCCGCTAAAACCCCTAACCCATCATCTTCTTCTCTTAAACGCCAAAGAACTAATCCTGATACCTCTACTCCAATGTCACCGGAAAAATCTTCTCAGCCTAAAATCGTGTCAAAACCCATTCTTAAAGAACGAATTTGTGATCTTGCTCTGCTTCAGCGAGTGGGTGTTGTTGATTTATTCTCCGCTCTCGGTTGTGAACCTCTTTTATCCCCACCAGATGTTATTTACCCTTCTTTGGTTCGGGAATTTTATTCTAATTTCTCAATGATGAAGGAGGATATGGTTTATTCTGAGGTTCAAGGTGTTCCGATTGTGTTCAATGCTAATCTGTTGTCTCGAGTTTGTGGTATCTCGTGCTCCGGTGTCTGTCCGTATACCACGCATGCAGCATTCATGGAGTTTCCAGGATTACAGTATGAAGAACAACTGAAAGTGATTCTTGGTGAGAACTTTATTGGTACCTCTCTTAAGCCCATGGTACATGATCTTACTCCACTTGCTTTATTGCTTTTTAAATTGTTTCATACACATCTTTTGCCTCGTAAGAGCGGTCGTGACCGTGTAACTTATCAAGATGTTGTTTTAATTTCGGTTTTCATGACTAAAACTCCTTGTGATATTGCTTCGTTGATTATCAAATACATGAGTCATTGTGCGTCTCATGAGTCTATGAACTTGTCCTTTCCTGCTTTGTTGACAAAGATCTTTAGACATTTTTCTATTATTTCTGATGATGATAGCACTGAGCCAGTGTCTACTATGTTTGATCTGTCTGTCCTGTCTGCTAATAATATTGAGATTATTGAGTCTGGTGTTCTTATTTTTGGTGAGGGTCATAAGTCGTTTGGTTCGTTTCCTGAGTCTCCTCACTATATGTCTGATCCTGATCAAGAGGACTCTGTTTTATTGAAATCGTTGTTGTCAAAAGTTTCTGAAAACAACCATCTTTTGGAGTCTCTTAAAACTCAGTTTGCTTCTATCGAGTCCTTGGCATCCGTGACTTCACAAGTCAGTATGATGCGTGCTTCCTATGAGATGTTTAATAAATCTGTTACTGCTTCTCTTGAATCAATAAATGCTAAGTTGGAGATTTTACATGTCCATGATAAGTTGGTGAGTAGGGCTATAGATTTTGAATTTGGTGTGCTTCATGAGCGGATGGTTACCACTGCCAAGGCGTGGGAGGAAGAATTTGTCAAGCTCTCCTATAAACTTGGTACAGAAACCAAGTACATATCTCAGCAGGTCTCTACCCGTAGCATGCCATGGCACCAGAAGAAGGACTGGCTTGGTGATATGACTCTGGCCGAGATTACTTCCCCTTTGCCCCTGCCTGCAGTTCCTCCACCTGAAGCTTTTGGGATGACTCGTGCTGAATATCGTTCGTATATTCTGGAATGGCTTCGCAAGAGGGATGGGAAAGCTCCAGATGAAGGCAAGTTAGACAAACTATTCTCTGAGTATGGTGCTTCTCCAGTTTACCACAACAAGGGAAAGCGAAAGACTCGAGCATCTGCTCCTGTCGATGTTGATGATTCTGACTAGTTTCTTTACCCGCCTTTTATGATGTTGAGTGGGAGAATTTTTAATGTGTTTGTTTAATGTGTTTGTTTGATTAAGACGATTGCTTCTTGGTACTTGGTTTAATTATCTGTTGATTGGATGATTTTGGTTGGATAGCACTGGTTTATGTGCTGGATTAAATATTTAAGGTTTTATAACTTTAAGTACTGAGTGCTTGGGTTTTAATCTTGGTTTTTAATCTTATTTGTTGTCCCATTTGTTTACCTGTCTCATTTGATAAGTCTTATGTTTCATTTGCATATTCTCATGATTATCAGCTGATTGTTGCATATATACACTGTTACTATCTAACATATTGCAACAGGAGATTAAAGTGTTTTTGATAGGGGGAGCATAACACTTATTTACCTTTGGCATCATCATAAAAGGGGGAGAATGTTAATCCGTGATTTCTGATGATGTATTGAAGAAGTCTACAGCAAATCAGATTGTTAGTTAGTTAGATAAGTATTAGAGTTTTGTTTAATGTTAACTTAGTTAACTGGATAACCTTTGACTTATCTTTTCAAAACAAACTCTTTCTTAGATAAACCTAACATATTTCAAATTCTTTATCTCTCTCAGGTTTATCTCTTTCAAGAAACAATATTAACGGATTACTTGTTTTATACATTCAAATATTTCAAACCTAATCTTATCTTTTATTATCTTTAAAAGAGTTTGAAATCCATTATATCCGTTACACGTTTTCTATATAAACCGACTTGATGTTTTTCAGAAACATACAACTCTCTGCACTTTCCATCTTATATCTTTCTGAGAAAAACATCCTCTTAATTACATTCATTGATTATCCAGTTAATTAAGAGTTTATAGTCGAGTTGTAATCTTTCACATTATTATCTTTGTATTTGAAAGGAAGGTGTATTGTATCACTTGTCCCGGGTTGTGGGAATATTGATTACAAGATCAAGGCCAAGTAGCTGTGTGCTAGGTAGCTGTGTGCTAGGGAAAGTGTTCTTTCATTCAGGGCCAAGATTGTAATCAAGGAAAGTTTGTAAGTACTTTATTTAAGTGGATATAATACATTCTCTATGCTAGTTGGCATGGGGACTTGGATGTAGGCCATAGACTAGGTATAGGGGCCGAACCAAGTGAAAAGATTTGGTGTTCTTGCATTAACATATTTCCAGCATTGCATGTTTATATTTCTACAACTTACATTCTGCTGAATATATAGTATCTGTCTCATTCAGTTACAGCCTGTCTCATTTGCTAAGACAAAAGAGACTGTCTCATTTGTGAACAGTTGCACTTTAACTAATTCTGTTGAGCCTACGAATTTCAGTTGTAATGATCCAAAATATTATGGTAGGTTATCTACTTAACTGCAATTGTTCCAGGAAATCTCGATTGGCTGTTTCCCGGGGTTCTTCACGATGTTCTATCAAGAAAATCAATGTTGAAAGATCTCTCAATGATTTTCCATCATGCCAACATCTTACTTGCCAGTAAATATCATCTGCAACGAATCCATCAGTTTATATCACTTTCAACGAAGCCATCAAAACGTCTCTAAATGCAATAATGAAGTTATTCCCTCACTCAACACGCATCCCTCTATGGCCACAAGAGCCTATAGAATCATTGCTTTTACAGAATCATAATTCCGTGACAAATAATTATGATTCTGTAAAACAAGAAAGAATGTAACTATTACAAATAATTATCCAGATTTCTTATAGACAGTATAGGAATTTCATAAGAACCTTAACTGTCTCGGACGGTTTTTTATTGTTTTTTTTACATGAAAAAGAGTTAACCGTAGCATAAATCGGGTAAGATGGTTTCTCAAGATGATATGCGCACATCTATCTTTGGCTTTGGCATGATCAAGTTTAACATCAACCTGGTAAATTGAGGGGATGCTCTACCCAAATTAGGAATTCTGATGCAGAACAATTTAAGGCTAAGAATGATATGACATGCTTTTCAAAGAAATAGATAATTTAACCACATTTAGTAATAGTGTGCCTTCAAATATTACCAAAAATGTGTTTGTTGGGTTTGCTGAGCATGCTTAACTCCACATTAGTATGATATTGTCCGCTTTGGATCGAGTCCGCACGGGTTTGTTTTTGGGCACCTCCCAAAAGGCCTCATACTAATTGGAGTTATCTGGCTGCTTATATTCTAGCAAACTGGCTCTCCCACAAACGATGTGGGACAACTCCTAACAATCTCCCCCTTCACACATCGGGCCCGACACCTGTCGATTCTGCCTCCTTCAGTGTGGTCAGGCTCCCCCTCGACCCATACTTAAAGTCCATCTAGCTATCTGCTCCCCCATACTGGAAGGCCCGTTTGCCTTTTCCTTGAGCTCATTCTGGGGGCAAGCCTATATGCCTCTTCCTAGGTCTATTCTGGAGCCATCTGAGATTGTTATGGACCATTTATAACCTGAAGCTCTGATACCACTTGTTGGGCTTGCTGAGCAAGCCTAACTCCAAATTAGTATGATATTGTCCGCTTTGGGCCGAGCCCGCACGGGTTTGTTTTTGGGCACCTCCCAAAAGGTCTCATTCTAATTGGAGTTATCTGGTTGCTTATATTCTAGCAAACTGCCCCTCGCACAAACGATGAGGGACAACTCCTAACAATCTCCCCCTTTACACATCGGACCCGACACCTGTCGATGTTGCCTCCTTCAGTGTGATCAGGCTCCCCCTCGACCCATACTGAAAGTCCATCTGGCTATCTGCTCCCCCCAGGCCCATATTGGAAGGCCCGTCTACCTTTTCCTTGAGCTCATTCTGGGGCAAACCTATATGCCTCTTCCTAGGTCCATTCTGGAGCCATCTGAGATTGTTATGGACCGTTTATAACCTGAAGCTCTGATACCACTTGTTGGGCTTGCTGAGCAAGCCTAACTCCACATTAGTATGATATTGTCCGCTTTGGACCGAGCCCGCACGGGTTAGTTTTTGGGCACCTCCCAAAAGACCTCATTTTAATTGGAGTTGTCTGGTTGCTTATATTCTAGCAAACTGCCCCTCCCACAAACGATGTGGGACAACTCCTAACAATCTCCCCCTTCACACATCGGGCCCGACACCTGTCGATTCTGCCTCCTTCAGTGTGACCAGGCTCCCCCTCGACCCATACTGAAAGTCCATCTAGCTATCTGCTCCCCCTAGGCCCATACTGGAAGGCCCGTCTGCCTTTTCCTTGAGCCCATTCTGGGGCAAGCCCATCTGCCTCTTCCTAGGTCACTTCTGGAGCCCATCTGAGATTGTTCTGGACCGTTACAACCTGAATCTCTGATACCACTTGTTGGGCTTGCTGAGCAGACCTAACTCCATATTAGTATGATATTGTCCGCTTTGGGCCGAGCCCTCACGGGTTTGTTTTTTGGCACCTCCCAAAAGGCCTCATACTAATTGGAGTTATCTGACTGCTTATATTCTAGCAAACTGCCCCTCCCACAAACGATGTGGGAAAACTCCTAACAATCTCCCCCTTCACACATCGGGCCCGACACCTGTCGATTCTGCCTCCTGATTGTGTGACCAGGCTCCCCCTCGACCCATACTGAAAGTCCATCTGGCTATTTACTCCCCCCAGGCCCATACTGGAAGGCCCGTCTGCCTTTTCCTTGAGCTCATTCTAGGGCAAGCCTATCTGCCTCTTCCTAGGTCCATTCTGGAGCCATCTGAGATTGTTATGGACCGTTTATAACCTGAAGCTCTGATACCAGTTGTTGGGCTTGCTGAGCAAGCCTAACTCCACATTAGTATGATATTGTCCGCTTTGGGCCGAGCCCGTACAGGTTTATTTTTGGGCACCTCCCAAAAGGCCTCATTCCAATTGGAGTTGTCTGGCTGCTTATATTCTAGCAAACTGCCCCTCCCACAAACGATGTGGGACAACTTCTAACAATCTCCCCATTCACACATCGGGTCCGACACCTGTCGATTCTACCTCCTTCAGTGTGACCAGGCTCCCCCTCGACCCATATTGAAAGTCCATCTGGCTATCTGCTCCCCCTAGGCCCATACTGGAAGGCCCGTATGCCTTTTCCTTGAGCCCATTCTGGGGCAAGCCCATCTGCCACTTCCTAGGTCACTTCTGGAGCCCATCTGAGATTGTTCTGGACCGTTACAACATGAAGCTCTGATACCACTTGTTGGGCTTGCTGAGCAGGCCTAACTCCACATTAGTATGATATTGTCCGCTTTGGGCGGAGCCCTCACGGGTTTGTTTTTGGGCACCTCCCAAAAGACCTCATACTAATTGGAGTTATCTGGCTGCTTATATTCTAGCAAACTGCCCCTCCCACAAATGATGTGGGACAACTCCTAACAATCTCCCCCTTCACACATCGGGCCCGACACCTGTCAATTCTGCCTCCTGATTGTGTGACCAGGCTCCCCCTCGACCCATACTGAAAGTCCATCTAGCTATCTGCTCCCCCTAGGCCCATACTAGATGGCCCGTCTGCCTTTTCCTTGAGCCCATTCTGGGGCAAGCCCATCTGCCTCTTCCTAGGTCAGTTCTGGAGCCCATCTGAGATTGTTATGGACCGTTTATAACTATAGCTCTGATACCACTTGTTGGGCTTGCTGAGCATGCCTAACTCCACATTAGTATGATATTGTCCGCTTTGGGCCGAGCCCGCACGGATTTGTTTTTGGGCATCTCCCAAAAGGCCTCATACTAATTGGAGTTATATAGCTGCTTATATTCTAGCAAACTGCCCCTCACACAAACGATGTGGGACAACTCCTAACAATCTCCCCTTCACACATCGGGCCCGACACCTGTCGATTCTACCTCCTTCAGTGTGACCAGGCTCCCTCTCGACCCATACTGAAAGTCCATCTGGCTATCTGCTCCCCCCAAGCCCATACTGGAAGCCCGTCTGCCTTTTCCTTGAGCTCATTCTGGGACAAGCCTATCTGCCTCTTCCTAGGTCCATTCTGGAGCCATCTGAGATTGTTATGGACCGTTTATAACCTGAAGCTCTGATACCACTTGTTGGGCTTTACTGAGCAAGCCTAACTCCACATTAGTATGATATTGTCCGCTTTGGGCCGAGCCCGCACGGGTTTGTTTTTGGGTCACTCCCAAAAGGCCTCATACTAATTGGAGTTATATGGCTGCTTATATTCTAGCATTCTACCCCTCCCACAAGCGATGTGGGACAACTCCTAACAAAATGTCCATAGTTATGGCTTAAATTCTCGGAAGTAGGTGGATCTAGCTAATTATGGTAGGGGTTCATCAGTTGTGTCCTCTGTTACATGTCCACATAAAATCCATCACTTTCTGATTTTGTTGATAATGACTTCTTCCAGGGTTTCCTTTCTTAAAGTTCAGATGTTTGCTTGTATTGGAGCTGCCACTAGTTATGCTGAAGATCATGCACACCAGAATATACTTCCATATTCCTCTCCCACTTACCACCATATGACAGCTGTAAAAGTTAGTTAGACATAGTTGGTTATAAAGTAGTGTTTACTCTTTTTTATTAGTTAGTAAGCTTAATGGCTAAGATACAATCTGTAAAAATAAACTCTCTCAATTGTGCTTCTCTCTAAGTTTAGCTCTACTTCTTCTTCAGTGGTAATGTATAGAACATCTACTAGTTTTCATTAATGGAGTCTGTTACATAAAGTTCATGTTCATCCTCTTCTTAGTTTGCTGATTGTTACTTGTTTCTAAAGAGCGTAAATGACAAAGTTTATCATGGTATCAGAGCCTGATTTGTTGATTTGAGATTTTACGAACGTGTTGCATCTTCTTCGAATAGATTCTTCATCTTCTTCGTTGATTGCGATCTCTAATGGCGTTTTCGTATGATACATCACTGTTCTCTATTATCAGGTGCAATTGTTCCAAATCTCTCAAGTTTTAATTTCTTCTCTACTCTTTGCTTATTGTTTAATCTACTGAGGTAATGGAGAATAATAGAAATTTACATCCTAATCAAGATCCTGTTAGCGTATATTTCATACATCCTTCAGATGCAAGTTCATCACAGCTTGTATCTACTAAGTTCAATGGCACTGGATATGCTAATTGGAAGCGATCGATGATTCTAAGTCTCTCTGCTAAAAATAAAGTAAGTTTTGTTGATGGATCTTTAACTAGACCTTCTAATACCACACCTGAAGGAAAAGCCTGGGATAGATGTAATGATCTAGTTTGCTCCTGGCTATTGTTTAATCTAGATGATGTTATTGTTAAGAGTGTGCTTTTCTTCAAGTATGCAAGAGAGATATGATCAGACTTGGATGAACGTTTTAGTTATACTAGTATGCCACAATTGTACTCTCTGGAACAACAATTATCTGAAATGAGTCAAGGTTCTAAATCTATATCTGAATTTTTTACTGCAATCAAATCTGCATGGGATGTTATCAATGACACCAGTCCCTTGCCTACTTGTACCTGTAATCACTGTACTTGTAATTTGACTAAAAGAATTGTTGAAAAGCAACAAGAATAGAGATTAATACAGTTCATGATGAAGCTCAATGATAACTTTAGTGTTGCAAGGGGAAATGTACTGATGATGGAGCCAACTCCAGCTATCTCATAGGCTTTTAGGTTGTTTGCTCAAGAAGAAAAACACAGAGAATTGTCAAGTGCTTCTCAGACTGAATCATTGGCTTTTATTGCAGAAAAGAGGCCATATGACAATAAATCTAATTTCAGAGGATATTCTAATGCATCTCAATCTCAAAGGCAGCCTAATATTTTTAATCAAGGGAAAGCTCCAAATTCTGGAAATGCTAAAAGGACTTACTATTGTACTCATTGTCAGATTTCAGGACATAGTTTGGAGAGATGTTTTAAGGTCCATGGTTATCCACCTGGATTTAAGTTCAAAGAAAGGAAAGTTGCTGCTATATCTCAGAATCAATTGAGTGATTCTTCTTCTAACACTACAGATCCAGTAATCTCTACAGAGCAATACAACCAGCTTATACAACTACTCAACAATCATCTGGTTAACTCCAAAAATGATCTGTTTCAACTAGTCATGCTCTTCTAGCAGGCAAGTGTTTATTTTCTTTCAATAATGCTACTTGGATTCTTTATAGTGGTGCCACAGATCACATTTGTTCAAACTTGAATTGGTTTTCTGATTTTACACCAACTACACTCAATGACAATTTCATTGTTGTTCCTGATGGCAGAAAAGTTAAAGTAACTCATACTGGTTTAGTACAATTGAATTCTGATATTTTTCTGCATAATGTACTCTATGTACCAGAGTTTCAATTTAATCTCATATCTATTCAAAAACTTTGTCAAGATTTATCTTGTGAAGTTCTTTTCACTCATGATAAATGTATTCTTCAGTTCCCTTCTCAGAGACAGAAGGTGATTTTTCTTGGTAAAATTGAAGCTGGTCTATACTCTGTGGATGCTCAAAATCATAAAGTCACACTTCTAGATGCTGATAAATCTCACATATGCAATGTTGCTTGCTTGTCAGCTATTGAAGATGTCAAGCTGTGGCATTTAAGGCTTGGACATATACCTTTTCAGCAGATGAAACTTATTTTACCTTCTTGTACTGTTCAGCTATGTATGAAAGAAAACATTTGTCAAGTCTGTCCTGCAACAAAACAGACTAGACTATCTTTTCCTCATAGTTGTATCAAAACTAAAAATATATTTGAATTGGTTCACCTTGATATATGGGGACCTTATAAAACTAAGACTCCATCTGGATGTACTATGTTTTTGATAATTGTAGATGACTACAGCAGATTTACTTGGGTACATTTATTGAAAAATAAGTCTGATACAGCTGCTGTTATATCCAAGTTCACCATATATGTTGAAAATCAGTTTAACACTTCAATTAAGACCTTCAGATCAGATAATGCTAAAGAATTTATTGAAGGTGCTTTGAAATCTTTTTGTGAATCTAAGGGAATCTTACAACAAAGCAGCTGTGTGTACACTCCACAGCAAAATGGAATTCCTGAAAGGAAGCATAGGCATCTGTTGGAGACTGCAAGAGCTTTGTTTTTTCAGTCAAAGGTACCTTCTAAATTTTGGGGTGATTGTATCTTGTGTGCTGTATACTTGGTTAATAGAATGCCATTGAGATCTCTGGATTTTCAATCTCCTTATTTTAAAATTCACAAAGCACATCCTGATTTGACTTCTCTCAGAACATTTGGTTGTTTATGCTACATGAGTACTATTAAAGCTCATAGATCAAAATTTGATCCTAGGGCTATACCATGTGTGTTTCTAGGCTATCCTACAGGGCAAAAAGGATATAAAGTTCTAGATTTAAGTGATTCTCAAATTCATGTTTCCAGAGATGTTATATTCCATGAAACTCATTTTCCCTTTCACAATCAACCTGTCACTTCTATATCTTCTTTTTTCCCTGATACAATCTACTTGCCTACACACATTGTTATACCTGATATTTCTACTGATATTTCTAATGACATTCCTTTGCATAATTCATCATCAAATCCTTCTCTTACTGACTCTTTATCAATTCCTCCTATACAGTCTACCAGATCACACAAACCTCCTTTATACTTGAATTCTTATTATTGTCATTCTGCTATCAATCATACTCATTGGTGTAATCTCATCAATTATTCCTCTATGCCAGTCACTCATAAAGCTTTTCTTGCTAATTCATGTGAAATTACTGAGCCCAGCTCTTATAAGGAAGCTTCTTCTAATCCCTTATGGATTGAAGCCATGAATAAGGAAATTCATGCTCTTCAAGAAAATAAAACATGAGAATTAGTTGATTTACCTAAAGTAAAGAAAGCCATAGGATCTAAATGGGTGTATAAGGTGAAATTAAAGGCTGATGGCTCATTGGATAGGTGTAAAGCAAGGTTGGTAGCTAAGGGATTCAATCAGAAGTATGGTCTTGATTATCTAGAAACTTTTTCACCTGTTGTTAAAATGGCTACTATCAGAACTTTATTAGCAGTTGCAGCTAGTAAACAGTGGTCTCTCTTCCAACTAGATGTCAACAATGCTTTCCTCCATGGTGATTTACATGATGAGGTTTACATGAGAGTTCCTCCAGGCATTCCAAATCCTTTCAATAGGGTTTGCAGGCTTATTAAGTCAATCTATGGTCTTAAACAAGCATCCAGGGAATGGTTCTCTAAGCTACTTGCTGAACTCATTTTACAAGGCTTTATCCAGTCTAAAAATGATTACAGTCTTTTTATTAAGACTTCAGATTCAGGTATTTGTATTGTTGTTGTCTATGTTGATGACAACATTCTGACTGGCACTGATTTGTTGGCCATACAGTCTCTTAAATCACATTTACACACTGTATTTGGCATTAAGGATTTGGGCAAGCTGCATTATTTTTTAGGACTGGAAATTGGCTACCTCACTGATGGTATTGTTGTTACTCAACATAAGTTTACTAAGGAGCTACTTTCAGATTGTGGTCTTGATCTTCATAAAAGGGTTGTTACTCCTTTACATGTTACTTTAAAATTGTCTGCAGATTCTGGCACATTATTTCCAGATCCAGAACTTTATAGATACTTGGTTGGTAAATTGAATTTCTTAACTCATACAAGACCTGATCTTTCTTTTGCTGTGCAAACTTTAAGTCAGTTTATGCACTTTCCTCGTTCTACACATTTTGAGGCTCTTCATCATACCCTCGGGTATGTAGCTCATACTGTTAATCAAGGAATTTTGCTCAAGGCATCCTCTTCTCTTAGTCTTCAGGCATTCTCTGACAGTGATTGGGCTTCTTGTCATGATTCTAGAAAATCAATCACTGGTTATCTTTTACTTCTGGGACAGTCACCTGTAACTTGGAAATCTAAGAAACAGTCTACCATTTCTAAGTCTTCTAGTGAAGCTGAATACAGAGCTCTGGCTTGTGCTGCTGCTGAGGTTACATGGCTAGTTAGACTGCTTGGTGATTTTGGTATAACAGATTTGACTCCTGTAACTCTTCATTGTGACAATCAATTTGCTTTACATATTGCTAAGAATCCAGTCTTTCATGAAAGGACTGAGCATATCGAAATCGATTGCCACTTTACTCGTGATAAAGTTTTGGAAGGGCTCATTCAGCTGGCTTACTTACCTACTAATGCTCAGCTTGCAGACTTTCTTACAAAATCTTTACCTTCAACTCAGTTCAATCTTTTACTTTCCAAGTTAGGCTTGATTAATTCATCCAATCCTAACTTGAGGGGGGGGTATTGGAGCTACTACAGCAGCTCCACACACTAGTTATGCTGAAGATCATGCACACCAGAATATACTTCCATATTTCTCTCCCACTTGCCACCATATGACAGCTGTAAAAGTTAGTTAGACATAGTTGGTTATAAAGTAGTGTTTACTCTTTTTTGTTAGTTAGTAAGCTTAATGGCTAAGATACAATCTGTAAAAATAAACTCTCTCAATTGTGCTTCTCACTAAGTTTAGCTATTCTTCTTCTTCAGTGGTAATGTATAGAACATCTACTAGTTTTCATTAATGGTGTCTGTTACATAAAGTTCATGTTCATCTACTTCTTAATTTGCTGATTGTTACTTGTTTCTAAAGAGCGTAAATGACAAAGTTTATCAGCTTGCTTCTTCCTCCTACACGACCTAACTGTTATTTTCTTGGATCACAGCTACCTGATATTCGTACATTGAGGAGTTATAACATTCAGAGCATATATCAGCTTGGAGACTTTTTACCGGACATTGTAAACCGTGTTGTAGAGGACCTTTGGACCACTGTTATCAGCTTCCCTATGGTAAAACTTACTTTGAGGATCCTAGTGGCCGTTGTTCGGATGGACTGCTAATGATTCATCACATTGGTACTAATTCTCCTCGCCTATTTCTTTAGTACTGTACATTTTATGTATATAATTAAAAACATGAACAGATGCAGGACTATTAATGTGATCAATATATATAATAGTAGTAACGTTTAAGAAAAATCCTTTAAGTAGTTTTGTTTGTTTGTTGTTCATGTACTAATCATAAAAAGTCTCGTTGTGCTATATTATACTCACACAAAAAAGACACTGATTTTGCAAATTTTCCTATAAAATCTTTAGCAGCTGGTGTACCCTTCCTTGAAAGCTGGTGCAAACTTTAGCCATGGTGTAAACTTGGCGGTTTCTACTCCTACAACATTGTCTGCAAACTCTTTGCCTAAGAAAAACATTACACTAAAAAATAGTAAGAGTTCCCTTGGCGTTTAAAATTAGTGGATGTCTACTTATTTTGGTTCGCAGTGCAACACAACCCGCATATAGGTTTACTTGAAACAGTAATGATCTAATTTTTCTTGTTGAATACATTTTAGACTGCAGTCCTGGAAGTATGCAAAATGCTGGGGTGAAATTGGAGGTAATGATTAAAATTTTGCATTATTAGAAGGAAAAACCATTAAAGAGGCACAAAATATGGTTCTTGAAGTTGTTGAAATCATTAAGGATGTAGTAGAAGAGTAAGTTTCATGGTCCAAAATCTTTGTGTGCAGTAAATGCAAGTGACCGCAGTGTCAACATTTTCATTTAAATATGTTGGTAGTTTATAAGATCGACCACAGGATCTATGTAAAGTTCTTCTGGTTTTCCTAATGCTTGTTATTTTTCCTTTCAAATTCCAGAGAATGATGGTTTTGGGGCTGCTCAAGTAATTGTTCCAGAAACACACAGTTTGGTTGTTTCCTGAGATTTTTAACAACATTCGGAACTGGTAACAAATCAGACTATTATGAAAATCAGTGTTTGAAAGAGCTCAATGATTTGTCAACATATCACAACGACTATCTTCGGCAAGCAATTAAATGCAGATTTCTGCAATGCTTTTGTCTGGCTTCTGTATAACGACTTATACAAATCAAAATTTGAAGACGTGTACTATGTATTGAAAGAACTTTCTCTACCTCACTTAAAAACTAATTTTTGGATTAAAGTGTGCATTACTAGGATCTCAACTTTGGGACATAATTCAAACTTGTGCTCAAATTACTTGGATGAAAACATTGGGAATCCTGTAATTGGAACTCACGACAAGACAGTCGAAACATCCAAGGTCTGATATCTTATTAAGATACCAGTTATCCTTGGGACACCCTTCAGAGAATGACTTACTTGTTAATACTCTAAACTTGGCAGAAATTAATTAGTTGTCATACAAGAATTTGATCTGACGTTCGGTACACCTCCCTGTCTTCCCATTGTCAGTTTCAGTGCATCCTAAATATTCTTCCTACCTTTATGGAATAAAAACCTGAGTACTTTAGTATTTAATGCAAGAGTTGGTGAGCTTCGAGCTTTAATGGCTACTCTTGCATTCAGGACTATCGATCCTTACAAGATGCCTACGTATCTCTGTGTTGTAGAGAATCAAGCCAAAAACGTAGTTCTAGGTTGAGGGGTAAAGCCCTTTATATAGCGTTGAGTCTAGGATTAGACTTATGTTGGGAGACTTGATGGACAAGTCTCCAACTTAGATGGTGATTAGGAGTCCTATTGAGGAAGGAGTTCCAGAACCTTATGTGTAGGAATTTGAGTCCATTTAAAATACATGTCTCTGCTCTTCCATCCGTATTGGGCCTAGTCCATGATCAACTCGTGTTCGTGGACTTGGACGACCTCCGCTGGTAGGCATTGGCTGTTTGGGCCGTCATGGGCCTGTTACGAAGTTTCGGACCAGACAGGCCTACTATGAAGCTTGGACCAGACAGTCTGTGTTGGACTTTTCGGACAAGAAGCCCAAGTGTAATTAATGCAATATTTAATATATTTTTTAGGATGTATTTTCTATCCATATCATTTGCCCCCCAACTTCCGTGAATACTGCTCGAGTTTTCGTGAAAGTTATAATGGTCTATTCGCGACTCATGGTACTTTTGGCCCTTTTCGGGTATCGGCCCTTCATGGGTATCGGCCCTTCATGGGTATCGCCGCTTTATCGTAAAGTGTGGAGCGACCTACACGTTTACAACGGCTTATTAGTGTGAGCATACACACTTAAGGCCCTCGTAGGGGCTATTTGAATGGCGTTCAACACTAAAAGGTCCTAATCGGGACTATAAAGCGAGCGTTTATCACCCCTTAACCTTCATCAAGGTTAATTATAGAGTGAAAGCTGCTAACTGGCCCTAATCGGGGCTAATCGACCCTAATCGGAGCTAATTTCCATTTACAAGTTGCTAATTAGGCTTAAAAGAGCCTAATTTTAAGCTATAATGCACTAATTGGCCTTAATCGAGGCTAATCTGCCCTAATCGGGGGCAATTAAGACTAATCAGTATGCATAAGACACTAATTATCCTTAATTCACACTAAATATAAGAGCGAATGGGTTAAGCGACCCTAATCTGGGCTAATTTCATCATATAAATCACTAATTATCCCTAATTTGGGTTAATTACGCCTAATATACATTAATCAATCCTAATCGGGGCTTAATTTCACTAATCGGCCATAATCTGGGCTTAATCTTAAAATCTGAAAATTTAAAAAAATTCAAAAAAATTCTGATTTTTTTCATTTTTTTTGAAATTTTTCAAAATTTTCGAAGGGGGTCGTTGGGGTTGAGCAGAACCACCTGGGGCAGGAGGCTCTGCTCGGCCTCATGCCCCCAATTGTGGGCTGCTAGGCCAGTTTGGAGGAGACCCTCCTGGTCGGCCACTTCTTGGTTGGCCTGGAGATGGTTACCCAGGGATTCCTGCCCCTCACTTTTTTTTTGAGCTTCTCACTAGGAGTTCAAGGTTTCTACATACCTTTTTATGTCCTTGTTGCTCTTGGTTGCCCATGGAATTAATTTCATGGTTTCCTTTGAGTTCCTCAGGGCTCTGCTATGGCTATTTCAGCGAACGTTCTGTACTCATTCCGGTGGACGTTCTGTACTCGTTCTTGCTGAACTCTCTATGTTCTACTGAACTTTCCCTTATAAGAAGTCTTATACTTCATTAAACTAGTCCGAACTTCTCTTGTTGGATGTTATACACTTCAACCAACTCGTTCTCGTATATGTTCTAGTCTTCACGAAACTAGGCTATGCTGAGAGTTACCGTTTTTGAGAAATTTCCTAAGGACCTCTCAAGAGGGTCTCCGAAATAACTTTTGAAGGCCTCATAGCTCTCCCACAAAAGTTTCTGATAGGTTGAAAGACCTCAATTTGTTGGCCGGTAGGCCAAGGCCACTACGGAGGCAAGTTGTGGACGTCATGGTTCTGCTACGGAGACAATTTTTTATTACGCAGTTTGATTGTTTCTCGAGATTTTTAACAACATTCGGAACTGGTAACAAATCAGACTATTATGAAAATCAATGTTTGAAAGAGCTCAATGATTTGTCAATATATCACAATGACTATCTTCGACAAGCAATTAAATGCAGATTTCTGCAATGCTTTTGTCTGGCTTCTGTATAACGACTTATACAAATCAAAATTTGAAGACGTGTACTATGTATTGAAAGAACTTTCTCTACCTCACTTATAAACTAATTTTTGGATTAAAGTGTGCATTACTAGGATCTCAACTTTGGGACATAATTCAAACTTGTGCTCAAATTACTTGGATGAAAACATTGGGAATCCTGTAATTGTTCACGACAAGACAGTCGAAACATCCAAGGTCTGATATCTTATTAAGTTACCAGTTATACTTGGGACACCCTTCAGAGAATGGCTTAGTAAACATATCATGCTTACTTGTTAATACTCTAAATTTGGCAGAAGTTAATTAGTTGTCATACAAGAATTTGATCGGACGTTCGGTACACCTCCCTGTCTTCCCATTGTCAGTTTCAGTGCATCCTAAATATTCTTCCTACCTTTGATAAATTTTTCATGCGATACTCACTGTTTTTTATTCACAGGAATTGATGCGGCAAGTACATTAAAATCTTGTTGAGTTTGTCATCAGCAGAACAGTGTGCAAGACCAAATGTTAAAAAAAAAGACAATAAGAGCTTGTTTTATTCAAATGACATTACATGCATTTCAAAAAGAAGAAGATATTTTTCCAAGTTTGACATTAGTGTGATTTACCAAAAATGCCCAGAGTTGTGGCAAAATTCTCAAAAGTTGTTGGATACAATGTGTAGTTAAGACGTAAGATAGGGGGCCTGTCTCCTCTGTTTCAAGTCCACACACAATTCATCAATTTCTTAATTGTCAATCATGGCTTCTTCTTGGCTTTTCTGTTTTCATGTATTGGCAATTGCCTCCTTGTATCTCCTTCCTACACTAGCTACCTCCATTTCTCTTAACAAACAACTACCTGATATTCGGAGTTGTAACATTTACAGCATATATCAGTTTGGAGACTCTTTATCGGACACTGGAAACCGTAAGCTAGAGGACCCTTTCTACCAGTGTAGTCACATTCCTTACGGTGAAAGCTTTCTTAAGGAACCTACTGGCCGTTGTTCCGATGGACTGCTGATGATTGATTACATAGGTACTAGTCTTGTTCCTTTATCTACAAAAATTTTGTGAAACTTCACGGATTTATATCTTCAACGTGATTTACAGAGGAGAATGAAATATTGGATACATATCTTTGTAAAATTTATGTATACATCAGATGTATGAACTCATATCTCCCTCGTACTTCCTAGGTTTTATGATTTTTTTTTTTTTTTTGTATTAGGCATATCATCTCTTTGTGCTTCTATTATATTTTCCCACCAAAAACACTGATTTACAATTTCGCCTAAACAGCTTTAGCAGCTGGCATACCCTTGCTCAACCCCTACTTGAAAGCCAGTGCAAACTTTACCCACGGCGTAAACTTTGCTGTTGGTAGTTCTACAGCATTATCAGAAAACACTTTAGCCAAGAAAAACATCACACTAGCAGGTGGTACCAAGAGTTCAGTTGAGGTTCAACTTGAATGGATGTCCACTTATTTTGCTTCACGGTGCAAAACAGACATTGGTAAGTTCTCAAGAACTGCATATATGATCTGTTTTTTCGAGAATTAGCAATAGCATATATTTTATTGTAGAAATTGGTGCATTTTTATCACAGACTGCAGTCCTGGAAGTTTGAGAAATGCTGTATTTATGGTTGGGGAAACCGGAGGGAATGATTATAATTTTGCATTACAACAAGGCAAAACTATTGAAGATGCACGAGATATGGTACCTGAAGTTGTTGACATCATAAAGGATGCAGTAAGAGTAAGTTTGATCTAATATATTCCCATACATCATCACTTTTACCTATTCTTTTCGGCCCTCAAGTTGTTCTGGTTTTCCTGCTAAACAATTTCAATTCCAGAGAGTAATTGGTTTTGGGGCTGCCCAAGTAATTGTTCCTGGAAATTTACCAATCGGATGTCTTCCGGGACTCCTTACCATGTTTAAAGGCGAGAACAAATCAGCCTATGACGATAATCAATGTTTAAAGGAACTTAATGATTTTGCAGCATTTCACAATGAGTATCTACAGCAAGCAATAAACACATTGCAAGAAGAAAATCCCACAACTACAATCGTGTATGCGGATTACTACAAAGCCTTCAAATGGCTTATGTATAATGCTCCACATCTAGGTAAATAGTACTATACTCTGAATCTGCAAACAAAATGTGCATGACTCCTTGCAACATATTAATATTCTTGAAAAATATTCGAAAACATTAAAAATGTCAATCATACAATATGTAACATGTTTCAATGTGAATCTTGTGTTAATGTGACCACATATTACAAAGTTTGAAATGTAAACTATATTTCTTTACTGAGAAAACTTATTTTTAGGTTAAATTAATATGCAGATTCCTTGGATCTCATCTTTAGATTAGTATTCAAATTTAGGGCCTAATCATTTATTTGCAAATATTGGGGTTCCTAGAGTTCGAAGACAGTCCAAACAGTTGAGGTCCTATATCTGGTTAACTTACAGAATCTACAGAAAATCTCAAGGTGTTCAGAGAATGGCTTATTATTATGATTATTATGAACTTATCAGATGATGATTAGTATTCTTACAAGTTTAATCCCCCTGAATTGTTCACTTTTTTAACCTATAGCCCTATGTGTACATTTTTAGATTTGAAAAGATGATGTCTAAAACCAGACTTAAACAATTGAATCTGAAATACATCCTTTAATCTAATACTGGTTGCTTCTTTTATTCACAGGCATTGATCCTAAATCCGCATTAAAATCTTGTTGCGGGACAGGTGGTATCTATAATTACTCAGCAACAGAAGGGTGTGGGAGCCCAGATGTTCCTGTTTGCTCAAACCCTGATCAACATATTAGTTGGGATGGATTCCATATGACACAAAAGACCTACAGTTTTCTTGCGCAGTGGCTTGTAGCAGATATCATACCAAAACTTGACTGCATCGGCCATCAAGATTTTTAGAACTGCAATACATATGGGTATACATTTACATGATTCAATATTGCACAAGGGCCACAAGAAATGCGAGGATAAAATGAAAAGCAGTTTCGACTTTCAACCATTCTATAGGCAAGTTTAACAAGATTTACCAACTGCCTCTTGACCCAGCGGTCTCTCTCTTGGCTTCCTTTACGAGAGGTGTTTTAAAATTTCAAAACCAGAACATTATTACTAGAAATATTAAACGTCACCTACTTGTGCGCGATGGTCAGTAGGAGGTAATGATTATAATATTTGCATTATAATCATCATTAAGAATGCAGTACTAGCAAGTTAGTTGAACTTCTATTTTTTGTTGCCCATCTGTTTGCTTTCTTACAGTATTCCCAGACTAATTTATCATCCAAAGTTTCAGAAAAGTTGGTGGCTACAAATTATAGATGTTCTAACAATTGAGGTTTCAGTATTACATCTACACTGAAAGCTTCTTGCGGAAGTAGTGGTATGTAGAGTTATTCGTCGTCAAGAGTGTGGGTATGCCCAAATTTTCATGTGCTACTACCCAAATCAATATATTACCTGGGACGCATTTGAGGCGAACAATTTATATGTCTCTCGCCAAATGGCTTGTGGACTGTGTTATCAATCTTGTACGATAAAGACATTATTATATATATATTGAATATATAACTAATTCATAAGAACATTGCTAATTCTTAAATCACATAAGCATATAAAAATTAACAATTAAATTAGGAGAAGGGTTTGAGAAAACAAACAGAGATTGGATTTAATCTCGAGTCCAGAAAACTGTCTCCTTAAAGCAGTTTCGCCCCGCACCATCCGTGTTTAGCGACCTGCTTCCCAGGATAAAACGAGATACTAGTATAATCGATAGATCGAATATACTCTCAGCGAACTTGAACTGAGCCCGAGAACTATCACCGGAATATTGGAAAAATTTAAGACTAAAGAGACCAAGAATGAAAGAGATGACTCTTATTTCCTTGACTTAATAAAACTGGTGCCCTAAGACTCTATTTATAAAGAGAGGCTTGAAAGGACTTATTTTTCTTTTCGATGTGGTACATGGTATTTATAAGAAAAACTAAGGAATAGGTATGTGCTACTCTCGATGTGGTACAAAACCACTTTTCATATTAAAAGGTAAAACTTTGGAATATCAGTTCTCATTCACCTTTTACTCATTTTGAGCGTGTTAATATGCGTTGGAATTCTCTCGAAGAGAAGAATACGTTCCAATAAATACACACCACTAACACATAATGTGTCTCACTCATATAGAGTCTCAAAATAATTCACAACTTAGTCTAAAATACTAAGTTTGTCCAACAATCCCCCACAAACGAGATTGATGGTCCAGTAGCACGCACCACATAGACACCACATAGACAGACAGACGCGGAGCTTGACTTGGTGATAGTTCCGGCGGTCAGATATAGCATACGATAGGTAGAGAATGCTCCTTGAACCTTCGCTCGAATAAGTATATCGACTTTACTGGTAGACAGTATGACGCGATGTCCTTGAACTGTTCGACCGTTTGTGTAAACGATGACATACTCATCACTATATCTTTCCTGACTCATTCAGTTCTCATGATTATGTCCATTTTGGCCCTGGAACATCGTCCTGGTTCTGCAAGAGTTTCTAAAGAATTGTGCCTCGCAATTCTCCTTTGAAGCGGCCATACTTCTCTCTTACATAGGTGATCTTTATCTTATAGAGTAACCCGCGTTTACTCAACCGAATATTATGTATTCAAACTTGAAATCCTTGTATTCGTCAAAGATCATTAAAAGCATAAAGCTTAACCTCGTACCTTACGGGTCTCACTGTTTCATCATCATAGAAATAGGCCAGGGGTTACCCCCACAGTGATTTAGTCATCATGATTTAGTTGTCCCATTGAACCAAGTTCTTGGGATCTCCAGTCAGCAAGGTTGGGTGTCCACCATGACGCCGTTAAGCAATAGGCAAGGCTCATTCCTCTCGATGATTTGACAACTATCTCTCGGTCTAACTAGATTCCCTTGTCTTAAACAGATTCACTCAGTTTAACCATCTGGTCAGTGGATCCAAACATTATCATTTGACTTTACATAGTCAATCATGATAATTCTCGTTGAGAATAGTTGTTTAATGGTATTATGTCCTCATCATAGATGTGAGACATACCATTTCATACACAATAATGTGATCTCCCAATTTGCATATTGATTACACGATATATGCATATTGAAGACACATTTTCCTTGTCATTTAGGAATATCCTTACAAAGTGGCTACTCAGCCTTTTAACTGCATTTATTTTATACACCAGACTCGTATTCCATCATGAATCGAGCTAAGTTTAGGATTTCCATGACACGACTGCTAAGTGTGAAATGTATTCTCGAATGACTTTTAAGTTCTTAAAGTCAAATATCTAATTTACATACTATATTCACATAGTACAATTAGATATCTTTCGTATTGCAGTCCAAGCTCACGAGCACATATCATACACCATAAATCTCATTGCAATCACTTCCAAGTGACCAATTTCCATTGTACTCGTGCATCTACCCAGTTTACCAACTGTATAGCCTATGTCTAATTTTGTACAATTTTAAAAAGTACAACAGACTTGCAATCCTTCTTGAGAGATCCTTGTTCATCTACGCTTGGATAAATATAAATCCATTCCAGCTATGACAACTTTAGCTTCGTTGATCTCTTCAAAATTCACATCACCAACATGTGACATGTATCATCTAAAACTTTTAAAGTCACGAAGATTGTAATCTTCAAATAAAACTTTTCAATCTCATCAAGATTTTCAGAGATGATCCTCTTGTCATTACTTCTCGTAAAGATCAGATCACTCACATGCAATCAATTATGACTTGCATATCATGTGTAAATAACACATGCACGCTTGTCAATTCTCTGATTTTGAATCAGTTTGACATCTCATATTGACATATTTCACATTTATGAAATAACTTTACTAGTTATTACTTAAGGCTTCACTTGTTATTGATATTACCAGCTTTTAGCGTCCCAAAAACCAGCAATTTCAGTTTGCATCATTACCGAGTTTAAGCGTCCTTAAACTGGCAATCCTTATTCACATAGCAACCAATTTTGAGCGTCCTCAAAATGGCAACCATGTCATTTATTTGAAGCCATTGCTTATCATAGCAATATCAAATTTAATATGCCATTATTTCGTGTCAATGTTGTTTCACTCAACATGATCACCGAAAATACAGATTTTCTACTCTTGCTTTATCTAGAGCAACTCTCGGGTTCACGTAAATAGATATTTCTCCAAATATCTATTTAGAAAGACCATCTCAATGTTCATTGATGCACTTTTAAATTTTACAATACGATAATTTTAATATCATCTTAATGAACATTATTCTCAAAACTCGAGAATATTTCATAAATTATATAAGGTCATCACTTTCGACTGTAATATTTTTGTATCAGTCTGACCTTATACTTCCTTCAGACCCAGATATATTTTTCCAATTTAAAAATTCATTTGGGTCCTAATGCTTCTATCTCGTAAGAAGATCTATATATTTTTTAAACAAGATTCTGTCAAACAGAACCACTCTCTCTATTTCTTAACATCCTTTCCCCCACAAAGGACATAGAGAGAACATGCACAATCCATTTTCTAGTACACGTGCTAGAAAATCTTGATTTATTGACTCTTAGTAATAGTCAAATTTTCTCTTGATATATTCACTTATCAAGAAATTATACGAGAAGCGCATTGCTTCTATTAAATTTACGAGTTCACCTTCAAGCAAATTATCAAGACAATCGGGACTAGCAATTATCCAAGTCTTTTGCTCTCTGCAGGTTCATCATCACATTCATCCAATAACTCGTAAGTTCATTTAGATGACTTTTAATTACAGATCTACTAGGATCTACTAGCTTATCGCATAAGCATTCCTAAACTCTGTAATAGTATTCTTACGAATCTCAAAAATTAGATTCATATATCGGATATTATTAGACTCAACCATTGTCTGTGTATCCATCCAAAATATCTCAATTGATTTTGGATCTCATGCTACCAACAGAGGTATTGGTATCAAGTTTCGAGATACCCCCACATTTCAATTATTTTCAAGAATGTTTCATTACATTCCACTATTCATAGAAAATTCAATAATTTTCTATTTTAGATACCCCCACAATTTTAATATTTTACAGAATGTCAGAAAATATTCCAAAACTAATAGGAAATTTAATTATTTCCTTCTGTGGTATCATGTTTAAGGAACGATTAGCCCTTCGTAACTAATATCCTCAAATTCAGTGATAGTCTGAGCTGATCACAATCGTTTTGCATCTCTCTCAGAGCGCAACTCAAGCCTGCATCTACTCCATTTATTTAATGCGAGTAAGGTGCAACGACCTCATGAATATTCACGTTGCAAACAGAATTTGCCCGGTGATTATTCATCATCAAATTTATTCACTACCATCTTAATTATCTGTATTAAGTTGGATTTGCCCTTGAGTTTATAGAGCACACATCTCTCTATTTAGCTTCAATATTGACTCGACTACGAGTACGAGTGATAAATGTTTTACTATCAAACCAGACAGTAAACACGTATCGTGTCACTACCTCTCATCTGAGCAGGTTTTACGTCATTCATTAAAACCTATAAGATTTTAATATCATGTTTAAAGAACTTCCCGTGGTTCTTAACATTAAAATTTCAATTACCGAATTTCTCTAAAATATTTACATGGTTCACACAAACCTACATTTCTGGCTCACCTACTGGTACAACCATAAAAGGCCCAAGGAAGAATATAAATCTTCAATAACCCCACATTCAGTGATCCTTGATCAACTGATGCGTTAGGGTTAACAACTTTTCGAATTCTCTCCGAAGTTCAGCGTAACTACTGAGATCAATATTCGCCGTATTAAGTATCATATGGATCACTATAATAGGCTCGTGTGTCACTGCCGCAGCAGACCGACACCAACACGTGAAATTACTATTTAACTGGAGGAAAAATCCAACCAGAAATATATAATTTATGTGCCGACCCATAACCTGTACTCCAGGCCCATTAGGTTTTTTAATGTGGAGAATCCTGAGCAATTGTAAATCTGGTTCACTTCAGCTGCCCACCTCGTCACATTATTTAACAACAAACATGTTACTGCATTCTATCCAGTATTACAAATTTGTGATATAACTCCATTATTAAAGATTAAACAATAATAATTGATGCCGTATCATCACTCAACAATGATTAAAAAATTAATCACCAAATAATCAAGTTCCATCATGAAGGGTCACATTTATGTAGCCATATCATTTAATTGCATAGCAATATCATGTTATGAACTTGCAAACACGCATGTAAACTATAGCATATACGATTCTAGTATCAGTGTACTAATAATTCCAAAATCAATTCAGAATTAAGAAATCAATCACCATGTTAACAAAACATAATAAGCTATCCATTAATAGCGAAAACATGGACGGATTATAAATTTGGGTTTAATCTACCAATTTATAATGATCAACCCGAGAGGGATGTCACCAAATATGTCCACTTGAATATAAATTGATCATAAATCAATAACCATTTAAGCATCAATAGCCTTATAAGAAACCAATTATCCAACAACTTTGTGCTTACTTTTGCCTCGTACCTGTTATGCTTAAACAAAGCACCACTTAAAATCAAATTTATATTAATTTCAAGCACATGGCAACAAGTGATCAAAGAAATTAACGCACTAAATTTAATTTAATTAATGAGGCAAATAATGGCCACTCATATACCCATAAATAAATCCAATTTAAACAATCAAATTGACCTTTGCGTCTACTCACAAGAAAGTATGAAAATTGAAGAACACTGCTTTAAGATTGTTATCAATCTTGTACGATAAAGACATTATTATATATATATTGAATATATAACTAATTCATAGGAACATTGCTAATTCTTAAATCACATAAGCATATAAGAATTAACAATTAAATTAGGAGAAGGGTTTGAGAAAACAAACAGAGATTGGATTTAATCTCGAGTCCAGAAAACTGTCTCCTTAAAGCAGTTTCGTCCCGCACCATCCGTGTTTAGCGACCTGCTTCCCAGGATAAAACGAGATACTAGTATAATCGATAGATCGAATATACTCTCAGCGAACTTGAACTGAGCCCGAGAACTATCACCGGAATATTGGAAAAATTTAAGACTAAAGAGACCAAGAATGAAAGAGATGACTCGACTTAATAAAACTGGTGCCCTAAGACTCTATTTATAAAGAGAGGCTTGAAAGGACTTGTTTTTCTTTTCGATGTGGTACATGGTATTTATAAGAAAAACTAAGGAATAGGTTTGTGATACTCTCGATGTGGTACAAAACCACTTTTCATATTAAAAGGTAAAACTTTGGAATATCAGTTCTCATTCACCTTTTACTCATTTTGAGCGTGTTAATATGCGTTGGAATTCCCTCGAAGAGAAGAATACGTTCCAATAAATACACACCACTAACACATAATGTGTCTCACTCATATAGAGTCTCAAAATGATTCACAACTTAGTCTAAAATACTAAGTTTGTCCAACAGACTGTAATACCAACATTACATTTAGTTGGAACAATGTTTTCATAGGTTTTGTTTCTTCTTTCGGACAACCTGTTTCATGTGATGGTCAAGTGTGTACAAGCTATTAGATAGATCAGGTGTTCGGACCCAGGAAACTGTGTCTCTTTTCAAAACAAGGTTAGATTAAGCAAATTGTCCATTACTACAATATTGAATGATACAGATTCTTCAACTTGATAAATGACATTTGGGTGATGGTGATATGTGATCTTTTGGAGTAATATAACTTGTACAAAATAAGATGGTTAAATGGGTGTAGATGTATGCAACTGCGCAGTTCATGTATAAAATAGTTCACTGTAGTTTATCAATTATCCCTCTACTGGTGTGTTAAGTGGATAACAGTATTGGTAGAGGTCTTGGAATATATAATGTTTGAGCATCATAAAACAATCACTGAAATGCATATGCATTATATATCGTGTCTGATCTCATCTCAACGATAAAACTTACTATGTAACCTCACACTGGAATGTAAACAATAAAAGCTTTTAAAGGATCTCAGAGGAAAAAGTTACAGTATCTGAGACATACATACACACCTGAATTTCTCGTGATTCATCAATGAGAAGATCTACTTGGGGGGTTTACCACCTTCTCCCTTGGATGGGTTTAGCTCATCCCAAGCTTCGATCCATGTTATCATAGCATCTGCCAGCTTGTTGAAGTACTCATCTACTTTTCCGAGCTTTGCCCTGACTTGCTTGGATAGTTGTAGGTAGCATTTTTGAACGGTGGTGCATTCCTTTGGGAGAGTGACAGCCTGGAAAAAGGGGATCAGCTCTTCTTGCCAGTATATGCCTTTGTATTCCTTTTTCAAGTTCGCGAAAGGATTGCTTGCTTTGCTGTGCCAGATGTAGGGAAGACCTGTCTTGATCCCATAACCTAAATGGTCGCATATCACCTAGAGAGTATAAATTATGTCGCAAGACAGATAGATTTACCATGTTAGCAGAGTATTCAAAGGAGACAAAAGCCATAGGGAAGTCCACCAGACAATATTTACCTTGCTGCACCAGCCAGCCCACATGTCATCATAGCGACCAATTGGTTGACCATCACCCATGAGTCCAAAGTACATTGCAGGTCCAATTAACTCACGGTTAAATCCAAGATTCATCCCACACATTGGAAAAAGAGTTCCCTTTGGAATGGTCATCACTGCATCAACAAACCTGGAAATGCATGATGGAATTGATAATACACATTTCAAAAACAGAAGAAAATCATGTCAATAAGTGTTACGAGTTAACTGTAAACTACTAATATAAGTGAGATATGTACCTATTGTTTCTCTCCCGGGGCTTGACTAGTTGAGTGGGTGCATCATAATCTGGGATATTGAGCCAAAGACCATGAGAAACTGCAGTAGGAACACCCTCCCGGAGACTGAATGGATAGCCACGGACAAAATCAGTACCATCTCTGTAAGGATCATAAAGAGTATTGAAAAAGAACGGAGTGGATGGTGATAGCAAGTTCTGTATATGCTGCTCAAGCGCATTCATTTCCTTGCCAGATGGATCTTTGGCGACCTGTGCATATTATAAAATTCAGCAAAATAGTGTGCACTTGAGAGTCCTATTCAGCTTAAAAGCAGCTGAAAATTTCCCAAATTTATCTACTCCAAACCACTACAGAATATTCAAAAATCACACAGACTTTTCTAAAGCCTTAAACTTTGATATTATTAAAGCAACAAGGCAATTTGAAGAAGTCTAACAATTTTCAAGCTTGGAGCAGATATGCCCCCAAATTATGATAGTGGGAATCCAATTTTTATCAACATTACTTGTCTAAACTCGAACTAGGAATGATGATTGAGTTACCAGATACATTCTTAGGCATGCTTTTACCAAGGTCATCAAGTCAAGCATATGGCATGAAGTAATTAATATCACATATACAATTACCTGCATTTCCACATTAAAAACCTACAGTGCACAACTCGAGTGAAAAAAACATACTATGCACCATGAGTGAAAATGATACAACTTGTCTGGTGAGGGTAAGTTGTAAGTTGTAAGTTGTAAGTTGTAGACTTGTAGCTGTAGGCATACCTTAACATATTCACTTAATAGTTAAGGTAAATATCAATCAGCAAAACAATCAACACTATACAGGTTCAATTATATATGCAAATCAATCAGACAAAGAGACCAATATCACCAAACATCAGCAATGTCCTACAAGAATCAATACAGCGTCTCCCAAAACCACACTCTGCAAGAACCAAACTTCAACAGAACCCCACAACTAAAGTCAAATCAAAATCAGATCTTCCTAACTAAAACTCAATGCCCAACAAAAAACAACAGAATAATCAAAAGGGTAGTCAAGAAAACACTTACAAAGCAATCATCATCAATGGTGTACACATATTTCTTCTTAGAAACCATAAATCCAAAGCACCTACAAGCAGAATCCTTAAAAGAGATACAAGAAGCTTTAGGACCCAAAATTCTATTAATATCATTACGATTATATAACTCATAATCAAATCCTTCTGGTACTTTTATGGTTTTTGAAGGATCACCATCTTGAACAATGATCAAATGGTATTGTTTAAAGAATGGCCTCCACATTTCCAAGAAATCAAGATTTCGAATTGTGGGTATCACTATATCTAACTCATCTTTCAAGATTGGAGTGAGAGAAGGTCCTGCCATTGATTTGTAAATTCTTGAAAGTGTAGGATTCAAGAGAGAGTACTTCAACAAGTGATTCAGCTTGGATTTATATAAACAGTACTTATATTATACTCATGCAGCTGGCAGTTTGGCACATTTCATCATCAGGCTTTTTAAAATTTGAATCAATTTGAAGGAGACAGACTGACAGTTATTTAGATAATTTCGATAGAGCGGATTCGAGCATTTGAATAATTGAATCAAGTTCAAACATATCAAAATTTTGTCGAGTTTAAATTTGAATCAAGAATTTATATCCGATAAAGTTTGAGGCCAAATTTTTTCCAGATCGAATTTGATAATTTTCGATTGAGATGCCTACTATTTTATTCATCATATCAGTATAAGCTCAAGTAGACTTCTAATTTGTGGCATATATTTCTAATATCTGGAAATTACACAGTGATGTGAAATTCTACAAATTTTATTTAAATTTATGAGTATCTTTCTTGCATTGTGTAGCTCATCATCTGAGTAAAGACAACCATACTATTTAGTTATCTTATTCCTTAAAAGTATCTATGCTCAATATGTATAGACAAATTACTAACAGGCTGGCATCAAATTGCATCTGTCCATATAATATTTTTCAAACCATGTTAGTATAGTACCGGCGACAGTTCAATTATCTACGTATATAATAGTTCTTACTGGCCTTTTGAATAGTAAATTCGACCCCATTTTAGCATTATATCCATCAAGTTGTAAAAAATTACTGAAGTTGCCACTGATTAGTTTTTTTTAATTCATAATTACATATATAGGATGATGAGAAGAAAGCTTAGGATGATGAGACTTTTGAGCTTGAGTAAAATCTGATTCAGCTGTGGGAAGTAATTTAATGACTATAGGTTCTGCTGGGATCAGAGATTCCTGACCCCCTTCCTTAGCTGCTTCTTCCAGAACTTCTTCAGAGTGTGATGATTCACTTACAGCCCTCCTGACTCTTTGCTTTTTAAGTCTCTTTGCTGAAGTTGAGACTTTGGGAGCTTCATCATCAGAATTTAGCTTTCTAAGCCTTTTGAGGGGCTTAGAACTCCCAGTTTCAGTATCTTTCTGAGAAGAGATCTTCTCAGCTTCTACAACAATAGGTTCTGATATTGGAACATGTTCCTCATTGTCTGACTCATCTCTCAGAACAATTCTCCTTCTCTTCTGTTGAGACTGAGGTACTATCTTAGTCCTCTTGGGTTTTGATGATGAAGGCTTCACTGGATGTGCTGAAGGTTGAGATTGAGATGACTGTGTTGGTTTGTAATATGTCCTGATGGAGGGTTGAGTTTGTTGAGGTTGAGAAGTTTGAGGTTGGTGAGAGATGGTATGTTCTGATGGCTGTTGTGTTGGCTATGATGTGTTGGTGGGTTAGACATCAGGGTAAACAGATGTGTATGTTTGTGGATCAGCATTTACCAAGATTTGTTTTACTAATTGAGGAATCTGTAAGGATCTCAGCTCTTGTTTCTTATTATCAGCATTTAACAAATCATTAAAAGCCCTTTTTGCAAGCTTAAAGGGTGGAATTAAATCACTGGTAGGTTGGGGTTCATCAACACAACAGAAAATATATGTAAGCTGACAGAATCTAGCAAAGTATACTACAGTCCTATCCTCTGTCTTCCTATCCCCTATGAAACCTAGCACAACACTTGCAAAATCAAAATGAGTTTGATGAATAAGGGCATACCCGATTTGCTGACTCATGATTGGTAGCATCAAAGTTGGAGCATTTATTGGCGAATGCCTTTATGATACAATCAAAGAAAAAGCTCCATTCCTTTCTGATATTTGATCTTTTCAGTTGACCCAGTTTTCCCAAACTTTTCTCATAGCCCAGACTGGCCATAAGCTGCTGTAAAACAGGATCCTCCACTGTTGAGAATGTGCAACCTTCAGGTAATTGGAGAGCTTTACGAACTGCTCCAGGAGTAACCACATGCTCGACATCTCCTGATGTGAAAACAATGCTTGGAGTACCAGTAGCACCACCATCATCAAAAAGCCCAGTTCGCCAAAATGTCAGCACTTATTTGCTTGAAATAGATTGGGGTTGGGTCAAAACATATCCAATCTCACTATTGGCTAAGAAATCTTGCACAAAGTGCAGATCTGATGGAGCTTCAGCCTTATTCAAGATTGCAGCATAGTTATTTGGTATAAACTTGGCTCCATCAATAATTAAATCCTTAGGCGCCATCAGAAATAAGTGAGAAATTTGTTTTTCTGAAAGGTGTTTGAGAAAATGTTTGTAAAGAAAACCGTCAGAAAATGTGAGAGAGAATAAGAAAAGAGAGAGAGTGAGTAGAATAAAAATGAAAATAAAAGATTTAAAAAATCTTT
Source organism: Apium graveolens (assembly GCF_009905375.1). NCBI lineage: Eukaryota > Viridiplantae > Streptophyta > Magnoliopsida > Apiales > Apiaceae > Apium > Apium graveolens. The sequence goes on along the minus strand of NC_133649.1, from coordinate 217,744,028 downwards.
TATCTCTTTTACTTAGACACCCTACGTGACAGCAATTAATGAGAAGTGGAACAGACCTTTACACCTGTCAGCCATGCAACAGTTAAGGCAAAAGTTAATGGGCACGGTAAATAAGTAATGATTACATTGCACGTTCAGTTTAAAAAAAACTGTTCCCACTAAATAAATGATTATTACTGCTTTATCTCACATAAACCAATATTCTGAGAAAATATGACCGTTCAAGTAATGACAAAAAATAAACCAAGTAAATAACTACTGCCACGTCAGCATCAGAACTTGATTATTATCAGAATTTAAAAGTCATCAGAATATGGCTCCTTAACTCGAAAAGTGAATGTTTATTCCTGTAATTCTTCACACAAATAATGATATGGGTACATCAGAACTTAATCATCAGAACTTCCATCAGAACTTGTCCTCAGAAGTTATGCAACTGGCGCTTAAACTGTTCATCTAAAACAACATTGATCACCACAGTAATTTTCATCATTCATATGGAGTGTAAGTGTGTGCATTAAGCTAAATATCAGACAAAGAGTAAAGTCTGATTCACTTCAGTACATCTTAGAAATAAGACATAACTAAGAACTTTGCTTAAAATCTGTCATTATTCTGAAGTCTACTATAGAATGAGTTCATGCATGAGTCCTCCTCAACTGTTTTGTGCTCATTTTATGCATCTTTTGAAATTCCTTTTTACAGTGGCTTCTCAGTGTAAGTGAGTCACAACTGCTTATCAGAATTTATGCTATTATCAGAGTATTTCTCCAGTAATCAGAGAATGTGAAAAGTCACCAATAAAATTTTATTTTGCTTTTCTAATGCATATTACTTAATACCAGTGATGCACTTGGGTCTTCCCTTCCATATTTTTACTCTAGATCTCAAAGCAGTACCTGATTTTTATTTCTTTTCTTTCTTTTTCTTTTGATAAGTGAGGCTTATCAGCACTTAGTACATCCATAAGATTTACCAACATCAGAACTTAACAGATAAGAAGCACTATTCTAGTTTTTGACTTAGTAATAAGATACACAAAGTAAACCTAACCAAGCTCAGTATCAAAATTTGCTTGTGTTTAAAATATTTCCACATAAACAATTACTTCAAACATGGGATCTTTAGTATATTAAAGACTACTAGGTCAGCATCTAACACAATTATCCTCATTGGATTGAATAGTCACAGAAACATTCATATCACTATCAGAGTTTAGAAATTCACATTAGGCAACAATCAGCACTTAGAAAATTTCAATTTAAGCACATAATACACAAAGATAGTAATATCTGTAAATACTGATCATAAAGTCTGATGTATCAGAATATAAACTAAGCAGATTTAGAGAAAGAACCTGAAACCATCCCAAGTTCATTTACCAATCTTGTAAAAGTAGCTTCACATAGTGGTTTTGTGAAGATATCTGCTAGTTGTTGATCTGTTGGAACAAAGTGCAATTCCACTGTACCGTCCATCACATGTTCCCTTATGAAGTGGTACCTAATGCTGATGTGCTTTGTCATTGAGTGTTGAACTGGATTACCTAGCAATAGCACTTTGATTATCACAATAAATAAGGATTTTAGAATATGTTAACCCATAATCCAGTAACTGATTCTTCATCCAAAGAATCTATGCACAACAGCTTCCTGCAGCAATGTATTATGCTTCTACAGTTGATGTGGAAATTGACTTTTGTTTCTTACTAAACCAAGAAACCAATCTGCCTCCAAGAAATTGGCAGCTTCCACTTGTGCTTTTCATGTCAATTTTGCATCCTGCAAAATCTGCATCTGAGTAACCTATTAGCTTATAGTCTGATTCCCTAGGATACCACAATCCTAGATCAGCTGTACCCTTAAGGTACTTGAAAATTCTTTTCACAGCTGTTAAGTGAGGTTCTCTTGGATCTGCTTGAAATCTAGCACAAAGACAGGTAGCATACATGATATCAGGTCTACTTGCAGTTAGATAGAGTAGTGAGCTAACCATACCTCTATAATCAGTAATATCTACTGATGTACCAGTATCCTTATCCAATTTTGTTGCAGTGGCCATAAGAGTGGATGCACTTGAATAGTCTTGCATTCCAAATTTCTTCAACAAATTTCTGGTGTACTTAGATTGACAAATAAAAGTTCCTTCTTTATTCTGCTTGACTTGAAGGCCCAGAAAATAGGTAAGTTCTCCCATCATACTCATTTGATATCTTGACTGCATTAGCTTGGCAAACCTTTTACAAAGTTTGTCACTTGTAGAACCAAAAATGATATCATCAACATATATCTGCACCAAAAGTAAGTCCTTTCCATGGTTGAGATAAAACAATGTTTTGTCAATAGTCCCTCTGTTAAATCCACTTTCCAGAAGAAACTGAGCTAATGTCTTATACCATGCTCTTGGAGCTTGCTTAAGGCCGTAAAGTGCTTTATCAAGTCTATAGACATGATGAGGAAATTTTGAATCTACAAAACCTTTGGAGGTTGTTCAACATATACTTCTTCTTCTAATTCTCCATTAAGAAAAGCACTTTTTACATCCATTTAAAAGACTGCAAACTTTTTGTGAGCAGTATAAGCCAAAAATATCCTTATGGCTTCCAATCTAGCAACTGGTGCAAATGTTTCATCATAATCAATTCCCTCCTGTTGAGAATATCCTTTTGCAACCAGCCTTGCTTTATTCCTTATAATTATGCCATCACTATCAGTTTTGTTTCTGAATACCCACTTTGTACCAACAACAGATCTGTTCTTTGGTCTTGACACCAGGGTCCGGACTTTATTTCTTTCAAATTCATTTAACTCTTTTTGCATTGCTTGCACCCAATCAGCATCTTGAAGAGCTTCTTCCACTTTCTTTGGTTCAGTTTGAGAAAGAAAAGAGTGATAGAGACATTCATTTGATGTTGCTGTTCTAGTTCTTATACCTGCTTCAGGATCTCCAATAATCAAGTCAGGTGTATGTGCTTTAGTCCACTTCCTTGCAGATGAAAGATTATCTCTAGAACTGGATGCTCCCCCATGATCCATGCTGTCTTCATCAATATTTTCTGATGCTCCCCCTGAAATTATGCTCTCTGAGTTGGATCCTTCAGAATTTGAGTTTCCAGAATTATCAGAATTTGAGTTTCCAGAATTATCAGAACATGGCTCATCAGAACTTGATGAATCAGAACTTGAAGAGCCTGTTCTAGATTCTGATGCTTCTTTAGATGTGGTCATATCTTCAATATGCTCCCCCTGCACAGGTGCATTTTCCTTTGGCGTAGTTACCACAGTTTCAATAACATCATAGTTTAACCCATCAGAGTTTGCAGTATCATGATTTAGACTGTCATGATTTAGACTGTTAGGATTTACAGAATCAGAATTTAAAACTTCATTATCAAATCTCAGCTAATCATGATTATTGAAATCTTCAAGTCCAGTAATCTTCTTATCATCAAAAGAGACATTGATAGATTCCATGACAACCCTTGTTCTTAAATTATAGACTCTGAAGGCTTTTGTGGAAAGTGGATATCCAATAAAAATTCCTTCATCAGCTTTTAGATCAAATTTGGATAGATGTTCAGGATGAGTCTTAAGAACAAAACACTTACATCCAAATACATGAAAATACTTCAGATTTGGCTTCTTTTTCTTTACCATTTCATATGGTGTTTTTCCATGCTTGTTGATAAGTGTTGCATTCTGAGTAAAACAAGCAGTCTGCACAACTTCAGCCCAAAAGTAGGTTGGTAAGTTTGCTTCATCAAGCATAGTTCGTGCAACTTCAATAAGAGTTGTTAGGAATATATGTGCATTAGTTTGATGATATGTTTAACAAAACACTTAAGTAGAAATCTAGTGTTTGTAGCCTCAACGGATAAGACCACTTTGGCTATCCGTTGATGGTGTAGCTTTACTTAGAAATAAGTCTAGTGTTGTAGCACATTTCAGTCTCTGAATTTGAGATATAATTCTTAAATGTTGAGGGAAATTATAAGTCATGTTGACTACTAAAGGATATGCAGATAGGAAGGCCAATTATAAATATTTCATGCCTTGTAATTTTGTATAAATGAAATGGTGTCAACGGATAACTTAAAGACCTTCAACGGATGAGAAACAAAGCTTCAACGGATGTCTCTAAAGCTTCAACGGATAACATCCTTCAACGGATGAGTGCATCAACGGATAGAGCTTCAACTGCTAACACATCAACGGATAAAGCCATCAACGGATGAAGGCTTCAACGGATATTCTGTTAAATAGCAGTTGACAAGTGGTAGTTGTACCTACAAACAGAGGCACATGGGTTGACAGAGACAACTGAGATGTGGTAGCCTATTTCAGGAACATCAGAAAAAGCAGCCGTTCTACTCTAGTATAAAGAGGCAATAGTCAACAATGCACTGGAGTAAAATGGAGAAGAAACAAGTGGATAACTTATTTTATTATTGTACTTTTTATCTTTGTCTTCACTTGTAAACTTGGTGTTATATAAACCAAGTAGCAGCTAGTAATTAGATAGAATTTTTCCAGAGCTGTTTAGAAAAATCTTGAGAAAAATTATCTAGTTTGTACTAGGATGCAGCTGTGATCAACTTCTTGAATCACAGATTTTATGAAATACCATCTCTGGTGGAACAACAAATCCACCAGAAAAGTTTTTAAGGTCTGTTGTGTTCTGTACTTTTGTGCTTGAATATATATCTGTCTGTATTAGCTTAAAGCAATTCACACACTTGTTTATCTTAAACACACAGCCTTTGAAACTGCTCAAAACTTGAAAAAGTTTTGAGATTTACATTCAACCCCCCTTCTGTAAATCTCATTGTTAGTTCACTAGGAATAACAATTGGTATCAGAGCAGGCTCTTGACACACAAAGAGTTTAAAGTTCTTGGAAACTAACAAAGATGAGTAAGAAGGATATTGGAGTAAAAATCCCAGTTCTTGACAAAGACAGTTATCACCATTGGAAGGTGAAAATGCACCTTCATCTACTCTCCCAAGATGAAATTGAGAATGGTCCTCACATTCCCCACAAAGTAGCCACAGTTGCTACAGCCACAATTGTTGTTGGTCAATCCATTCCAAAACCTAGAGCAGAATGGACAATGGAAGACACAGAAGAAGTCCACAAGGATAAGAAGGCTATGAACATTTTGTTTAATGGTCTTGACAAGGATATGTTTGATAATGTGATAAATTGCACAACTGCCAAAGAGGTTTGGGACACAATTCAGCTACTGTGTGAAGGTACAGAACAAGTAAAAGAAAACAAAATGCAGCTTCTCATTCAACAGTATGAGTATTTTCATTTTGAAGAAAATGAATCTTTAAATGACACATTCAATAGATTCCAAAAGCTGTTGAATGGACTGAAGCTGTATGGTAGAGTGTACCAGGTGAAGGATTCAAATCTTAAATTTTTAAGATCCTTGCCAAAGGAATGGAAACCCATGACCGTCTCCTTGAGAAACTCTCAAGATTATAAGGACTTCACTCTTGAAAGATTATATGGAATCTTGAAGACTTATGAACTAGAGCTGGAACAGGATGAGGTATTGGAAAAGGGAAGAAAGAAAGGAGGTTCAGTTGCCTTGGTAGCTGAAAATAAGAAAGAATGCAAACAAGAAACTGTGAGATCAACATTAAACTCCAAAGATGGCACAAGCAAATCAGAATCAAGCAAGGGTAAGGAGCAAGTTGCTGAAAATGAAGACAACTCCAGTCAAGATGACTCTGATGGTATTGATGAGCATCTTGCATTTCTGTCCAGAAGATTTGCAAAGATGAAATTTAAGAAAAACACTAGAGCCACTAAACCTCATAAGAACATGGTGAACAAATCCAAGTTCAAGTGTTTCAATTGTGGTATAAGTGGACACTTTGCAAGTGAGTGCAGAAAGCCAACTACTGAAAAGAAGAAATTTGACCAAGTAGATTACAAAAAGAAATATTTTGATCTGCTCAAGCAATAGGAGAAGGCTTTCATTACTCAAGAAAAAGACTGGGCAGCTGATGGAGAAGAAGAGGATGAAGATGTGGAATATGTCAACTTGGCTCTCATGGCTGATTCTGAGGAAAATGAAGTTAGTTCATCAAGCAACCAGGTAATCACTACTGATTTAACACAGCTTACTAAAGAAGAGTGCAATGATGCTTTTAATGACATGTCTACTGAATTGTATCACTTGCGTGTGTCTCTTAAATCTCTTGCTAAAGAAAATAGTAGGATTAAAGAGAACAATCTGTTTTTAAGTAATAGAAATGCTGTGTTAGAAGATAAGTTGATTGACCTAGAGAAAACTAAGCTACATTGTATATCTGTTGAAAATGAACTAGCTGAATCTGTTAAGAAAGTAGAAATACTTTCTAATCAATTAGAAAGAGAGCAAGAGGTGATTAAAGCCTGGAAGACATCTAGGGATGTTAGTGCTCAAATTGTCAAGGTCCAAGGAATTGAATCATTTTGTGAGACTGCCTGGGATAAAAACAAAAAGAAAATGGAATTAATTGATGGGCTGTCAACGGATGTGGAATCAACAGATGATGAAAATTATCCGTTGAAGGAAGAAAAGGAGCATCCGTTGAAGGTTCCTCAATTAAAACAGGCAGATGTTTCTAACAGTGAAAAACTAAAGAAACTCAACAAAAAGTTTGGTTCAACTTCCAAGAACTTTGTCAAAGAAGAAGCAAGCACATCCAAAGATTTCAGTAAGGTGAATATAGGACACATGACCTTAGAACAGTTAAAGAATAGGCTCAAAGTGGTTGAGGATAAAAAGGAAACTAAAAGGAAATCTAATAGAAATGGGAAGGTAGGGGTTAACAAACATAACAATTACACACCTGATAAGTATGCTCCTAGAAAAAGCTGTGTGCATTGTAATAGTGTTAATCATCTATCTGCTAATTGTAAATCTATTAAGAAAACTCCCATACCTGTACCCTCTTCCATGCCTAATATGTCTGCATCACCTCTGCATGCTATGCCTGTTATGTCTCAACAGAATCCTTATGCACATTTTGCAAACATGCCATATTTTAACAATCCTTATGTTGCTGCATTTAGTATGCCTCAAATGCCATACAATATGCCTATGTGGAATAACATGTTTGCACAATCCATGCCTTATCAAATTCCAAATGTGCTAAATGATTCTGTGACTAACCCTACACCTCAACCAACTACATCTAAGATCAAGGTTGACTCAAAGTTACCTAAGTCTAAAGATGCAGGAGGAATGAAGTCTAGGAGAAAGGCTAACATGAATGGACCCAAGGAAACTTGGGTACCAAAATCAACTTGATTGATTTTATGGTGTGCAGGGAAACAGAAGAAATCTATGGTACTTGGACAGTGGCTGTTCAAGACACATGACAGGAGATTTCTCCCTGCTCACAGAGTTTAAGGAGAGAGCTGGCCCTAGCATAACCTTTGGAGATGACAGCAAAGGGTTTACTATGGGATATGGCTTGATTTCAACAAGGAATGTCATCATTGATGAAGTTGCATTAGTTGATGGTCTCAAGCACAACTTACTGAGCATCAGTCAACTATGTGATAGAGGGAATACAATTTCCTTCAATTCTGAAGCCTGTGTTGTCACCAGTAAGAAAGAAAACAAAGTGGTTCTAACTGGAGTTAGAAAAGGAAATGTGTACTTAGCTGACTTCAACTCTACTGATGCAGAATGTATTACTTGTCTCTTCAGCAAAGCAAGTCCAGTTGAAAGTTGGTTATGGCACAAGAAGCTATCCCATTTGAATTTCAAGACAATGAATGATCTAGTCAAAAAGGGCTTAGTTAGAGGAATTCCTCTTGTTGAATTCTCAAGGGATGGTTTGTGTGATGCTTGTCAGAAAGGCAAACAAAAGAAAGCATCATTCAAAAAGAAGCTTGAAACAACAATTGATGAACCATTACAGCTGCTACATATGGATTTGTTTGGACCAGTCAATATATTGTCAATTGCAAGAAAAGGATATTGCTTAGTGATTGTAGATGATTTCTCAAAGTTTTCATGGGTCTATTTTCTTGGATCAAAGGATGAAGCAAGTGAAATCATTATCAATCACATCAGGCAAGTCAATAATCATCCTGACTTAAAGGTTAGGAATATCAGGAGTGACAATGGAACTGAGTTCAAGAATTTGACAATGAGGCTGTTCTGTGAAGAAAATGGAATCATGCATGAGTTCTCAGCTCCAAGAACACCTCAGCAAAATGGGGTAGTTGAAAGAAAGAACAGATCTTTAATTGAGGCTGCTAGAACAATGCTTGAAGAATCAAAGTTACCAACATATTTCTGGGCTGAAGCTGTTAATTGTGCCTGCTACACTCAGAATATTTCTTTGATCAATCAAGCTAAAGGCATGACTCCTTATCAGTTGTTCAAGAGAAGAAAACCAACTCTAAACTTTCTTCATGTCTTTGGATGTAAATGCTTTATACTGAGAAATCAATCTGACCATAAAGGGAAGTTTGATGCAAAGGCTGATGAAGGGATATTTGTTGGTTACTCAGCTGGAAAATCTTATAGGGTCTACAATCTAAGAACCAACATTATTATAGAATCTGTGCATGTTGTGTTTGATGATAAAAAGATTGATGGACTAACAGATGAGGGACACCATGAGAGACTCAAATTTGACAACATTGAGATATATTGTGATGATAGTGAAGAAGAGACTGATGGAGATGACACTTCAAAAGGGATTCAAAACATGCCCTTGGATAATGCACAAAATTCTGCATCCGTTGATAGAGGCAATGCAGTATCCGTTGAAAGACATAATGCATCATCCGTTGAAGTACAAAATGAAGCATCCGTTGATCATAGTTCATCAACGGATAATCAATTTACATCATCAGTTGATAGAACTCCAAGTTCCCTGCAAAGGACCAACAACTCAGGGGGAGTTTAAACTAATCAACACTCTATCTCACATCATGACAATACTGAGGCCACCTCATCTAGAGCATATCTTCCACCTCAAAGGAAATGGACCAAGAATCATCCCTTTGAACTGATCATTGGTGATGCATCATCTAAAGTGCAAACAAGAAAAGCTACTCAAGATGAATGTCTGTATAGTAGTTTTCTATCTCAGGAGGAACCTAAGAAAGTGGAAGAAGCTTTATTGGATCCAGATTGGATATTAGCTATGCAGGAAGAGCTGAACCAATTTGAGAGAAACAAAGTTTGGAAGCTGGTACCCAAACCAAAGAACAAGAGTCCTATTGACACAAAATGGGTATTCAGAAACAAGATGGATGAAAATGGCATTGTCATAAGGAATAAAGCCAGATTGGTTGCTAAAGGCTATTCTCAACAAGAGGGAATAGATTTTGATGAGACATATGCTCCTGTTGCAAGACTTGAAGCCATCAGAATTTTTCTAGCCTATGCAGCCCATGCCAATTTCAAAGTCTATCAAATGGATGTCAAGAGTGCATTTCTAAATGGGAAATTGGAGGAAGAAGTTTATGTAAGTCAACCTCCAGGGTTTGAAGATCCAAATTTTCCAGACTATGTGTATTATCTGTTGAAAGCACTCTATGGACTGAAGCAAGCACCTAGAGCCTGGTATGAAACCTTATCAAAATTCCTTTTGGAGAATCACTTCACTAGAGGTACTGTTGATAAAACTCTCTTCTTTAGGAATGTTAATGGCTCTAGTATACTTGTTCAAATTTATGTAGATGACATAATATTTGGATCTACAGATGATAAGCTTTGTAAAAAGTTTGCTAAGCTAATGCAAAGTAATTATGAAATGAGCATGATGGGAGAACTAACCTATTTTCTTGGTTTACAAGTTAAACAAGTTAGTGATGAAATTTTCATTAGTCAAACTAAATATATTTATGATCTTTTAAAGAAGTTTGACTTAATAGAATGTTCATCTGCAAAAACTCCCATGGCCACTGCCACCAAACTTGAATTAAATAAGACTGAAAGGTCTGTGGACATTACAAGTTATAGAGGCATGGTTGGTTCACTTTTATATTTAACTGCCAGTAGACCAGATATAATGTTTTCTACATGTCTCTGTGCTAGATTTCAAGCTGACCCTAAAGAATCTCACTTAGTAGCTATTAAAAGAATTTTCAGATATCTCAAGGGGACTCCAAATCCAGGAATTTGGTACCCTAGAGAGTCTGGTTTTGATCTAATTGGCTACTCAGATGCAGACTATGCAGGTTGCAAAATAGACAGGAAAAGTACAACAGGCTCCTGCCAATTCCTGGGAAACAAGCTTGTATCATGGTTTAGCAAAAAGCAAAATTCAGTCTCTACTTCTACAGCTGAGGCTGAATACATTGCTGCTGGAAGTTGCTGCTCTCAAGTGTTATGGATGAGGAATCAACTCCTTGATTATGGACTACATGTTGATAGAATTCCTATTTTTTGTGACAACACAAGTGCCATAGCCATAACAGAGAATCCTGTGCAGCACCTAAGGACCAAGCACATTGATATCAAGTACCACTTCATTAGGGAACATGTGATGAAAGGTACAGTGGAACTTCATTTTGTTCCAAGTGAACAACAAATTACAGACATATTTACCAATCCACTTGATGAATCAACATTCACAAGATTGGTAAGTGAGCTAGGTATGCTTAATTACTCTTAAAATTCATGTCCTTATTGCAATTTGAATTGAAGCCTGAAATGTATTAGCTGCAAGAACAAATTTGATTTTTAACATAGATTATTCCATCAACGGATATTCCCTATCCGTTGAAAGTCAAAATTGTTCTGTCAACGGATGTTCATTATCCGTTGAAAGTCATATACATTTCTGGAATTTTTATCCGTCAACGGATAAAACTGAAGTGCTCTTCAACGGATGACAGTTTACCTTATCCGTTGAAATATCACATCAGTCGATTCAAGTGTTTCACAGCCGTTGATTCTATTGTCTTAACCGTTGATACTCATACATACAACTGTATGTATTTATTTTAAAGGTAGTTTTCAGAATACTTACAGTTTATTCTTAAACGGCTGAAATTCACTTACACATATTTATTGTTTAATCTCTTATTTATGTTTTTTTATTTGAGAAAGTATATAATCCCTTATGATTTTTCATTTTTACTTTACGCTTTCTTGAAATTTCAAAGCTTTTACCATTTTCTCTCTGCAAAACCTTCAAGTTATTCTCTGCAATTTCTACTCACAACAATGGCACCAGTAGTAAAGATTATGTCTCAATCTGGGTTCATCTATAAGAAGAACAATTTCATAGCTTTGGTAGAAAAGAATGAAGCCCACTCAGATTATCACAAAATGATGGACTTCATCAAAAACTGTAAACTTAGCTATGCAATGCTGGAAGCCCCAACGATTTACTGTGAAGTAGTTGAGGAGATTTGGACAACTGCTGAGTTCAACTCCATAGATATGACAATCTCCTTCACTCTCAAAGGTAAAAATCACTGTGTTAACTGTGATGACTTACTAGCATGTTTTAAATTACCTGAGAACAATGCCATGACACCACACACTGATAATGATGTATCCAGCATGTTAGATTCCATAGGTTATTCTCTTAACTCTGCTAGTTTAGGGAGTATTAGAAGAAAAGACCTTAGGAAAGAATGGAGTTTTCTTGGGGATGCCTTTATCAAGGTTTTCTCTGGGAAAATTAGCAATTTTGATGCCATAACTTCATCTCTTGTTAATATGCCTTATATGCTTGTTTCTGATAGGTATTTTAATTTTAGCAACTATATTATGCTAGAATTGGGTACTAGAATAGGTAACAAAGCTAATAGACCTAATAACATCTATTATGCTAGATTCTTTATGTTATTGGCTAATCATGTTGCTGAAGGTTTGGTCATTACAAATGAGAATAATAAACTCAAGTGTTGGGCACAAGAGAAAAGAGTTCTTGCAGATTTATTGAGAATGGATCTCAACAGCAGTGTGCCATTGGTATATTTACCAATCATGAATGCACCACAGGTAGGTGAGGTAATTGCTTCTACAACTCCTACTTCTTCCAACCCCTCTATTTCTTTATCTTCTAGTGTGGCCATGGAATCTGTGACAATGCCCCAACAGATTCCTACCAAGGTCACCAAAACTAAACTTTCAAAATCAAAGACAAAGAAAACCACCTCTGTTGTTTCTCAAAAGACAACAGTTGTAACACCTACCATTAACCCTGAGGGGAGTGAACAGGGTGTGAGTGGTGAGGGGAGGGGTGAACATCAAAGAAACCCCCAGGATAAGGAAGGAGAGAAAAGTGCTTCCCAAGCTAGCCAAGCCACAGTTTCTCAAAAAGCTGTGGTGGTTGAAAAGGTACTAACATATCCCTAGCTGCATCCTCCCAAAAGGATGTAACTATTGAAAATAGTTCCCAACCAGGAACACACAAACGAGGGAGGGACACTAAAGCCAAACACTCACCAACAAAAGCCTTTATTAGAAGAAAGAGAGCTAGAACCCAATCTTCTACACAGGGTGCACACACTGCACAGATACATCCATCTGTATCTATGCCTTCTCAAACTCAGTTTGATGTGGCTCCAACAAATATGGAGTCACAGCCCCATTCTCTCACAATTAACACACATCAATCACCACACACTTCTTCACCATCTCTAGATGTGGATATGTTATTCCCATCAATTCCTGATTCTCCCTCCTTACAACTCAGGGAGGAGCCCCACTCAAATACAGGTGATCATCATCTTTTAGATGATTTGTTGGATCACCCGCAAATTCTTTCAGATGTAATTGAAGGATCTGTGTCACCAAAACTCATATCAATCTACACAGATTCAACAGTTATATCACTTTCAATTTCTACTTCTTTTCCTTCTTCAACGGATATCACTCATCCGTTGACAAGTGGTTGTTCTTCAACGGATAAGCTTAACAGCAGTTATCCGTTGATACCATCAGTTTCACCTTCAACGGCTATTCCTCATCCGTTGATAGTCTCTACACACACAACTGAAACAATTCCAAGTGTAAAAGACTTGATTACTGTACAATCACTTCTAGGACTGAGGGAAGGGAGTGACAATTTGAGTGAGAGGCTGGGTTGCTCCCAGGCAAAAGGAGAGATTGAGAGCTCAAATATGCATGCTATTTCTTCCAGCATGGAAAAAGTAAGTGAGAGGAGTACCACCTTAGTAGGTGAAGGTGAGGGAGTGAGTTGTGTGAGCCAGGGGGAGCCCCTGATGCAAGAACATAGAGAAAATGAGAGAAAGGCAGGTACAGCAGATATAAGGATGGATCCAGCCATTGCTAGTGAGTCAATGATTGTGAATGATGCTGAAAAGGAAAGACAATTTCAGCAACATTACAAAGCTGTAATTGATAACATTTCCTTGGATGCTGACACTTTTACTCATCCTGTTTCAGCCTATCAAGTATTGGCTGCACAGGGCAATGTGGAGGCAGAAAAGACACTACATCTAGTACATACAACAGCATCTCTTCAAAGGGACAAAACTGCTATTAACAAGATGCCTTCAAGAGCTGGTGAGTCATTTGAAGAATTTAGAGTAAATTCTGATGATGATGACTTTGTTTCTTCTGATGGAAGCATGAACTTAGGGGGAGATGAAGGCCCTAGTTCTATTCCAAATCTACCTGAATGGGCCTTCACAAAGGAGTCTACAACAGGGCAATTCAATGTCTCCTTAGTCAAATAAATTAGTTCTATCAAACAGGCCATTCAGAAAACTTCTCATGCTGGTACAAAGGCTATCCTTACAGCTCACTTGGACTCACTGCATCTCATGAAGTTGCAGCAAGTAAGACAGAATCTGAGTGTGAATGAACTCAGAAAGGATATTGCTGACTTGAAATCTTACAATTCTGAAAAATTGGATTCAGTCATGCCCTTTGGTACAATGCAGGACATTTTGTTGAGATTGAAAAAGGAATCACATACTGAAAAGAGGCTGGCCATATTGGAAGACAGAGTTCAAGTTATTGAAGATTCTGTGGCCACCATTCTTCACAACCAACAATGTCAAACAAATCTACTTATGCAGCTGGCAAAAGCACAGGGCTTGACCCCTCTCCTTGATGATAACAAAAAGGGGGAGAGTAAAAGGGAAGGGGAAGGAGAGCCAGCTACAAAAATCCAAATATCTAAAGTGCTAGTTCCTGCCATCACTACTTCTCCAATCATTCAAATCAAAGGAAAGCCTGATGGAATTGATTTAATCCAGCTAGCAGCAGCTGAAATTCAAGTGAAAGAGCAAAGGAGGAGAATTGATGAAAGGATGCAACAGCTGTTTGGCTCAATACAAGATAAATCAATATCTGTGAAATATAGCACAAAGGTTGAACCAATCAATATGGAGCACAAGCCAGAAAGGAGAAATAAGGTTGCAGAGACTTCTTTCAAGAATCTAAAACCTATGGTTCTCAAGCCCAACACCAGATCCAGCAAGGACTCCACAAAGAACCCTCTAGACTTTGCTCAGATGAAAGAAGTGGACTTTCCTCTTCCAAAGCCTGATGAAGACAAAGTTTTGAGTACTAGCATCATAAAACACAAGGAGACCATGGATGAGGCAGTAAGGAGAAACATGGCTATTATCTTTAGAGAGGGAAAGAGCATATGTGTGATGCAAGGACATCCCAAATTCTCAATAGCCAAGAGGGAAGAAACCAAAAGGTTAAAGAAAGAAGCTGAAAAACTCAAGGCTGACAAAAGAGCACAAGCAAAGCTTGAACAAAAGCTAAAGTCAAGTCTAGTTGAAAATGAGAAAGGAATTGAAGTCAGGGGTGAAGACAAGATTGCAAACTTAGATGAGGTTTTTGGGAGTATATTTGGTGAAAGCATGGAGGAAAAAGAGAAATGGCAGAAGGGAAACAGAAGAAAGGCCAAGGCACATAGAAGGAGTGAAGGCAACACTGAAGAAACTAAATCTCTACCTTCCATACCTGAACCCTTTGTTGCTGATCCCACTATAAACATCCATGGTGAACCAATCATCCCAAAAGAGGAACCTATTGATTGGGACACCATCAATTTGCCTACCTTTTTAACCACTCTTCCACTATCAAAGAAACAGAAAAGAAAATCCAAATCTACACCTCCCCTAAACTCTAAGAAATTCACTCAAAAACACAAACCTAACCCTAAGCCACCCATTTCTAAAGATGATTATGTTCACATCTGTGATATAAAAGAAATTTCAGACATTGAACTCTATCTGGATGAGCTGGAGGATGTAAGGGGAATTGCTGCTTACAGACAGCTACCAGAGAGATTGGTGTTCAGATACAAAGGAGCTGGGGAAAGAACATGGCCTCTCTACAGGATTCTGAATGAAGGCTACTCTACCTTGATCAGAGTCTTTTCAGCCATACAAAAGGATTCTGGCTTTACCAGGACTGCCAAGACTGAAATTCTCAATAAGATTGCCAACATAAGGAAAACTTGGAGGGAGCCCAATGCTTTACCCAGAACCTTACTCATTCAAGAAAGGGGAACTACAATTCACAAATCACCTCATTGGTTGATGGAATTCAGAGATGATAAAGGAGTCAGAAGATTTTTCAGACTTGAAGACCAACTCAAGATTGCCAGCAATGAAACTCTCAAAGAAATGCAATCTAAGTTGGATATCAGTGATGAAGATGAAGCTGAATTCTTCAGACAACTCCAACTCCAAATTGAGGAAAATGACAAAGGGCTAGGAAAGAAAACCAGGGATCAAAGAAGAAAAAGATGATTTGCTCAGGCTAGAGGAGCACCCTTGGAAACACTGTAAATCTTCAATTACCTTCTAGTACATACACTTTTGCAGCACTTTTAAATTTCTACTTAGTTTCAGTTCATATATTTGTTAAGTATTTTGTTATCATCAAGTTAACCTTGAATTTATGTCTACAATTCTTATAGACATAAATAGGGGGAGATTGTTAGGAATATATGTGCATTAGTTTGATGATATGTTTAACAAAACACTTAAGTAGAAATCTAGTGTTTGTAGCCTCAACGGATAAGACCACTTTGGCTATCCGTTGATGGTGTAGCTTTACTTAGAAATAAGTCTAGTGTTGTAGCACATTTCAATCTCTAAATTTGAGATATAATTCTTAAATGTTGAGGGAAATTATAAGTCATGTTGACTACTAAAGGATATGCAGATAGGAAGGTCAATTGTAAATATTTCATGCCTTGTAATTTTGTATAAATGAAATGGTGTCAACGGATAACTTAAAGACCTTCAACGGATGAGAAACAAAGCTTCAACGGATGTCTCTAAAGCTTCAACGGATAACATCCTTCAACGGATGAGTGCATCAACGGATAGAGCTTCAACTGCTAACACATCAACGGATAAAGCCATCAACGGATGAAGGCTTCAACGGATGTTCTGTTAAATAGCAGTTGACAAGTGGTAGTTGTACCTACAAACAGAGGCACATGGGTTGACAGAGACAACTGAGATGTGGTAGCCTATTTCAGGAACATCAGAAAAAGCAGCCGTTCTACTCTAGTATAAAGAGGCAATAGTCAACAATGCACTGGAGTAAAATGGAGAAGAAACAAGTGGAGAACTTATTTTATTATTGTAATTTTTATCTTTGTCTTCACTTGTAAACTTGGTGTTATATAAACCAAGTAGCAGCTAGTAATTAGATAGAATTTTTCCAGAGCTGTTTAGAAAAATCTTGAGAAAAATTATCTAGTTTGTACTAGGATGCAGCTGTGATCAACTTCTTGAATCACAGATTTTCTGAAATACCATCTCTGGTGGAACAACAAATCCACCAGAAAAGTTTTTAAGGTCTGTTGTGTTCTGTACTTTTGTGCTTGAATATATATCTGTCTGTATTAGCTTAAAGCAATTCACACACTTGTTTATCTTAAACACACAGCCTTTGAAACTGCTCAAAACTTGAAAAAGTTTTGAGATTTACATTCAACCCCCCTTCTGTAAATCTCATTGTTAGTTCACTAGGAATAACAAGAGTTCTATTCTTTCTTTCAATAACTCCATTTTGCTGTGGAGTTCCAGGAGCAGAGAATTCCTGATTGATTCCTTGGTCTTTGCAGAACTCTTCCATAAAAAAATTCTTGAACTCAGTGTCATTATCACTTCTTATGATTTTCACAGAGTCTTTAACCAATTTATCCAGTTATTTGACATGGTCAATCAAGTTAGATGCAGTTTCACTTTTTGTGTGCAAGAAATACACCCATGTGTATTTGGTGAACTCATCCACTATGACCATATCATCTTTCTTCTTTGCAATAGACATGACATTGACTGGACCAAATAGATCAACATGTAGTAGGTGATAAGGCTCAAGAATTGAAGATTCAGTCTTGCTCTTGAATGAAGATTTTCTTTATTTTACCTTTTGACATAAATCACAAAGACCATCAGGAGCAAATACATTTTGGCAGTCCTCTCACACGATCTTTCTTTACAAGCTCATTTCTGTTGTTGAAGTTTAAAAGAGAGAGTCTTTTGTGCCAATTCCAGCTTTCTTCAATTGATGCTCTACTCAATAGACAGATTGCAGAACCATCAGAACTTGTTAAAAGTCTGGCTTCATAAATGTTACCATGCCTGTATCCTTTTAGAACAATTTTTCCTGTAGATTTGCTTAAAACTTCACAGTGTTCTTCAAATAAATCCACATGATAACCTTTGTCACAGATTTGACTAACACTCAGCAAATTGTGTTTAAGTCCTGAGACTAGAGCTACTTTTTCAATGATGACATTCCTAAGATTGATATTGTCATATCCCAGAGTTTTTCCAATGTTACCATCTCCATAAAAAAAAACTGAGCCAGCTTTCTGCACAAAGTCTGATAGCAGGACTTTATTTCCAGTCATATGTCCTGAACATCCACTGTCCAGAACTAGGATGTTTTTCCTGTTGCCCTGCAATCACAAAGACCACTAATGATTAGTTTTAAGGACCCAGACTTGCTTGGATCCTTTGGCCTTATTAAGTTTGTTAACATTTACAGCGGATTTAACATCAGAGTTTATGTTAACAGTTTTCTTATCAGAATTTACAATATCAGACTTTGCATCAGAACTTACACTAGAAGGAATAATGCTAACTTTCTTTAAAGAAGGTTTTATTTGATAATAATCATAGTACAAACTATGATATTCCTTACAAGTATAAATGGAATGCCATAAACTACCACAATGAAAACAAGGATTTTGTGGCCTATATCTAACAGACTGACTCTTAACTCCTGATTTTGAAGGTAAGGAGTTTATGTTTTTATTCTTCCTGCAAAAATAAGCCAGATGGTTAGAATTTCCACAGTTATAACATTTCTTTTTAGGGGCATTAGGAACAGGCTTATAATCATTTCTTTTATTCACACCTTCCTTTCCATTCCTATTTTTCCTAGGTGGCTTTACCTTGTTTACATTCTTAACTTCTTTCAGCTTATACTTAAGCTGCTTCTTTGTCATTAAGCCTATATTAACTTCAGTTGGCTTATCCTGTTTTGGTTTGTCAGAAGTTAATTTCTCTTTAACTTCTGATTTATCAATATCAAACTTTACAGCTACAAACTTAACAGGATTTACCTTTGGCTTTTGTTTAACAACTATAGGCTCAATTTCTACAGTTCCTTTATTATTCTTATCATCTCCATAACCTAAGCCCTCTTTCCAATTTCCACTACTTAACAAATTCTGCGTTGTTCTTCCAGAGTTAGTCCAAGTCCTGATAATCTCTCTTTCCTTTTCTAATTCAGTTTTTAGAGATTCATTCATGTAACACCCCCAAATTCGGGGTCGGGGATCCGGGTTGTCACGAGTTCCATTTCCCTTAATAACACCCAATCTTAATAAACAATCAACTATTCCGTATTGTGACCCCACAATATACACACACACCACAAGTTATAGTCTCAGAGATGAATACCAAACAATAACACAAGTCATTTTATTCCATATTATAAGTCATTACACCTCAAAAGGGTTTCTGAATAAATTTACATATTCTTTGCCATTATTACAATTCATAAATATACATAAGTCTGGTACATCAAAAGTTCAAAGCCTAGCCTATTGGTAGACCCTACCTCAGCTACAACGGCATCAACGCCTACAGGAAACTGCGGAACGTTTCCTATCTGCTCGCGAATTGGGAGCTTGATCAAGTTCATCTTGTCTATCTGTTGTTGTGTGATGAAAGAAGAAAGAAAGGGTGAGCAACAAGCTCACCGAAAATATATGTATAATGATTTACAATATATGAGCATTCTCATAGTACTCAAGAAAGTCTTGGTTAAGAAGAAATGAACCAAGTTGATATCTTAACGCGACCAAGTCACAAAATATTCAGTATATACATACATATACTTTTCAAAATCTTGGAAGACCTCTTTCATGCATAATATACACAGAGTTCCAGTTTATAACTGTATAAAAATATCGTTGCAAGGTAATCTCATATATCTAATCTTGTCTCAACGTTGTTGAGAAAATCTTTGTCATGCAAAAGATAATCATTAACCAGATATAAGTTGAAAAGATGAAGTTACAAGATACTCCAATAAATACTACTTGAACTACCACCATTCAAGGTATAATCCGTTTCAAAAGTTCATCACATAGATGAGACTACAAGATAAGATTTGAATAGATTCAATCTTTGAAATATCATTATAAATAATGAAGTTACGAGATACTTCATTAAGTCCCGATATATATATATATACAACTATATATATACATTTCATACACTCCTTGAAAACCTCTGTTATGAAAATTATAAACAAAGTTGCGATATCCAATGAATTTGGAAAGGAGAAAACCTTGGCATAAACCTGATATCTTGCTGATCAGGCAAAGATACCAATACGTAACCTTTTCTACTAGTAGATGGACGAATTCTCCACTGGTCATCACCCTTGCCGCAATAGGACCTTATGCTGGACTGCCACTCAGCCACTTATGCATTTGATGGACTCCCACTGAGCCACTTACACTTTCATGGACGCCCACTGAGCCCATGTTGCTTATGCCGACTCGATAGATGGACTTACTTCCCGAACGTTGGGTAAGTAATCAATTCATTTATCAAAACAGCAACCTCGTTGCGAATATAAAATACACCACAGAGCCGGATCCCTCAGGTTTTGAGCGAGTATTTAAATCCCCTTTGAAAGGAAGATCTTAAATATAAAAATGAGTTTTGGGATCCGCTCTAACTTTTAAAATCATTTTGAAGACTCGAAAACATTTTTAAGAATGTTTGGAGTAATGCTGATTTAATGAAATAAATCAGTCCCGATATATTAGAAAATATCTGAATATTATTATTTAAATAATATTCCCATAAGGATAATCTTTATAAAAATAATTTGAAGTCGGAGTTTTAAAACTCATTCTTGAAATGAATAATAAATAACCAAAGATATACTTATACGAAAGTACGATCTTTATTCGAATAATCGAAAATAACTTTGATTATTGTAACATTATTCTTTAATAAAATAAAGAATATTATTTAATAAAAGAAGCGGAGTCATAAGCCCTCGAATTAATATTCAAAATAATATTCATTAAATAAAATAAATGGAGTCTTAAATCCTCGAATGAATATTCAAAATAATATTCATTAAATAAAATAAACGGAGTCATAAGTCCTCAAATGAATATTCAAAAATAATATTCATTAATTAATATAAAGTTATCGAATAAATCTTATTCGATTAATAGTTTTGAAAACTATATCTATATATTATAAATATATATATATATAATATACTCGGGAACATCGACTCCCGATTTAGAAAATGTTCACCTTTGGGTCCCCTATACTAAGGGTATACGCAACTACTGCTTATCTCTAGCATAGGTATTATGCAAGTTATAAGCAATTGAATCAACAATTAGATATCAAGATTACGAAACAGACATGCATATATACCATATTACATGCTCCAATATATCACAGGATTTGCTAATAACAATCATGCACTTATCACAAGATAATGCATATACATATATTTACATCACAACAACAGTATAACGGGTAGAAAACTTGCCTGAGTGTTCCCGGATAGACTTAAGCTTAGAGTGGGTCCGATAACCTATGAACAACAACATAAGTCGGAATTAACCCACGGTCGCTTAAGAAACTAGACTTTAACCAATTGAACCCTAATGTTCGCTTATGGTCACTTCTACGCTTAACGAATCACATAAGTCGTTCGAGTACCTTTGGCTCCACCATATTTAATAAATTAACCATTAAGACTTTTAAGGCGATTCTTTCGCGAGTACTCTACCAACTACCTAATCCACTTTACATAATTGTTTCATACTTCAATTAGTCATTTAAGGGCCTTAATCAAGGTTTCAAAGTAAGGCGAGGGGTAATGGTTCGTTCGCGAAATGCCGTTACTTAAAACGGTCGTTTTTCCTAAACCGTACATCGGATTCAAGCGAACCACATATAAAAATGAAGCTTACGACATAATCTAACTAAACATGGCAAAGTCACAGATTAAATAGTTATCTCTCTGTCCCGAACACTAAGAACAAGCAGTTGTTTGAAATTGTACATTACGACGACCATGTTTACGCGATTACCAAGTTTTAAACCACTCCAAACAACCACCATTCAACTCACAACCAACAATACAACCAACTCTCATCCAAACCTTACTACATCAGTCCCCAAACCTCAAGATTTTTCAATTTATACAACCCCACACATGAACTACTAGCTATACTTAAGTTTCATTAACTATAAACAAGATTTCAACATCCAAATCACTACAAATCCAATCCAAACTCTAAACACACAAGCATCATGCTTCTCATTTACTATAACCATCAAAACCATCGTAATACTCAAAGTAAAGTTAGGGTTTGGAGGTGTTATACCTTCCTTGGAGTGATTAGAGTAGCTAGGAAGTCTTAGGGAGCCTCCTACAAGCTTGATCTTTCCAAAGAAATCAAGAATACAAAGTTAGGTTTTGAAGTTTCTAAAAGTCAGATTGAAAGAACTGTCAAAACGAAGGTCTTACGATGCTTATTTGGACGAGACTTGTGAACAAGAGTTGTAGGCCATCTCAATACCTTTCCAAAGAGCTATAGAACATACTATTTGAGTGAGTATTGAAGGAGATATGGTAGTTTGAAGTTGCTGCTCTGGTTTTGGCCGAGAGCAAGGGAAGAAAAAGTGAAGTAAAAATGTTTCTAGTTTGATTAAATGATTTGTGTGGTGTTTAGCTTGGTTACTTCCTTTTGTTGTTAATTAGATTGTTACCATGGTAAAAATTGTGTGGCTCACAATCAACCAACCAATCCCTCCATTTGTCATGCTTATGTCACCATGCCTATGTCATCTTTCTCATGTCATCCTCTTACACTTGTCTTCTTCTTGTTGGTGTGATGACATCATCATCCACTAACCTCTTTGATTAACCCCTAATTACTTGGCTAATGACTGCTTATCTGTTATGCGGTTCGCTTAACTTTCATTCTCGTTTATCGTTTAAGGAATCATACCTGGGATCTTATTACTTAGGTTCCCCTAAACCTTTCTCAATATTTTATATTTCTTTTATAATCCTCTCTAAAAATCCTTGAATTTAAATCCTTTTTATCATGTTACCTTATACTCAATTCTTTCGGTATCTGGTGGATTTTTGGGAAAAATCAAAGTGTTCAGATTTGGATTCTGACGATCTTTACATACACTTATATACCATGTAGAGTACTAATAAGACCTCAGAATATCAATAAAAGAACTGCTACATTGTGTGGCATGAAAAGTTTTCTTATTCAGCATAATCAGCAAAATCACTATTCATAAGGTTTACAAAAAGTCCAAAATTTTTGGGGTCATTACAGTCTCCCCTCCTTAAAAGGATTCCGTCCCGGAATCAGATAGAAAATGAATATGGATACTTTCTTAGCATTGCACTTTCTAACTCTCAAGTCAATTTTCCCACATTGTGGTTCTGCCACAAACCCTGACTAGCATGATAACCCTTCTTCTAAGCACTTGTCCATTTTTGATCTATAACCCTTCCTGGTTGCTCCATATAGGTTACGTCTGGTTACATGTCTATGCGCTCAAATGCCCCTATTTGTCTGGCATCCGGATTACACTTCCTTAACATTGATACATGGAACACGTTATGAACTTGCTAAGGTTCGGGGTAAGGCTAGCTCATATGTTAACTTCCCAATACGACTTAATATATCCAAGGGTCCAACAATTCATGGGCTTAGCTTTCCTTTCTTTCCGAACCACATCCATCCTTTCCAAGGGGATACCTATAACAACACTAGGTCCCCTACTTCCTATTCTTTGTCCTTTCGAGTCAAATTAGCATACCTCTTTTATCCATCCTGGGGTTGTTGTCATCCGTCTTCTGATTAGATCCACTATGTCTTTGGTCCATTGGACCACTTCGGGTCCGAGCATCTTGTGCTCTACAACTTCATCCTAACATAAGGGAGATCAACATTTTCTTCCCTCAAGGATCTCATAAGGTGATATCTCGATACTGACATATCATCTATTGTCGTAAGAAAACTCAATCCGTGCTAAGTGATCATTCTAAATTCTTTCAAGTCTATTGCACAGACTCTCATCATAGCTTCTAGCATTATAGCTCTTGCTTCTCAATACCCATTCTTTTCCAGTTTGTAATCATTACTATCTTCCGTTCCTAATATTATACTGGTTATACTTTTGCTCGTTAGCATTTTATAACCTTTAAATATCCACGTCAACCTTAGTATCACGAACGTGTTAGATTCGGAATACCACCATACTGATACTACTCCTTTCTAGCTGCTTCTATCTTTGAAAGCTTGATCCATCGTATAGAAGTAAAAGAATTTATTGAGAGATCACTATGATCATGAACACTTGTTATATCGCATAGTTAGTACAGAAGGTGGCCAGACTTTAGTACTTGACAAGAAATTAAACAACATGTGGTATCCTACTAGGCTTCTATTACATAGATAGATAGTCATTCGGAAATACTTCCCCTTCTGGAAGGGTTGTTCTTCCCAGCTTACATGAAATGAAAAGGAGAGAAAATAACGAATTGAAGAGAATTGTATATATATAAAAAAATATACTGCCACAAAATATCTGGCTTGGAATCTACCTCTGAACTATAGAGGTTTATCATAGGAGAACAAAACATATATGTATATAAATCAACATCAAGTATAATAGCATCGCATTTCACATGCCTAAATATTTTTTTGCTATTCTGTCCATCATTCTATGGACCCATGCTCTTGCTCGAGCTTATACACAATCACCTTTGAAACTCCCTCGACATCGAAAATCGAATCTGGGATTTCATTCTAGACATCATCGTTATTAGAATTCTATGCTTGCACCACAACCTTCCTCGTATAGTAATACGACTCTCTATTGATAAGAAGGAATAAGTATTCAATAGGTAGATAATCTACTTAATTAGTCTATCAATGATAACTTATACACCACCACGACCCGATTAGTGGTACTCAATCTCAACATCCATTCCAATACAACTCTCACGGTTGTAAGTAATCGGCTCATTACTCGTGGAATCATTCCTGCATTACTATGGTCCACCGTTGACCTACTGTAGTCATTCCTTTTCCATGAAATCTTAATAGCTAACCATCCGGAGTCCATACATATCGTATCGAATCCTTCTAAGGAGGTAACATAATCACCATTCATGATCCATGAAGAACACTCCTGATCCTGACGTACATACATGACATGAAGCAGATAAAATTGCAGAAAAGTTTCAATGAAAGCAACGATAGCAGGTTAATACCATTATTAACCATATGTCTTTATTAGGAGTCATGAAGCTCAAAGGTTCATTTAGTCCTTTCGTAATATGGTCCTGGCTTATCTCAAGATATGACCTTATAAGATAGATAGCTCGCTCACGGTGATTTCATAAAATAAATCTTTACCAAACTACTATCATGGTTGAGTATCGCACAATCATCAGAAGGAATGTCAATCTTTCAAACCATAATACAATCTTCACGGCTTTAACCATTATCACTGTATTTCTCTGGCACGAGCGCCGATAATTGTCTTCTTACACTTAAAGTGTCGGCCACCTCTTTGGCCTTTCCTGATAGTAATATTTCCTTACAATCAATGTCATTTTAACCACCTTCACTAAATTTTCTACCTCATTTCAAATCGCTGCTTATGTGAAAATGCTTTTCTTAAGTCCTTTTGATAAAAAAAAATCACCATTTTTTCATAAGTCACTGCCTTAGTCTTTAAATGTAAACATTATCATGGCTGACTCTCGATCGTACTTAGGACATCTTTTATCTTGGGCCCTTCTTGCTTTAACAATTCTGACCTTCATTGGTTCAATCTATACTTCTTATGGTTTAACACGTGCCCACCGGGCATTATTATAATTACACCATTTTTCCTTTATCAAATTTCTATTCTTGAGAACTTAGAATATTACCTTTCTCCTTATAAAACCTCTAAGGTTATCCTTAAATCGATCCTCCTGTATTCCCTAGATACAGGGCATATCAAAATATCATTTACTAATACTAGAACCATTGTTTATACACTTCTGAAAAATTTCTCCACTGATCCTTAAAGGTTGTTGTTACCTTAATCCTTTCCAATTCATACTGTCAAAACTCATACTGTCCCTATTAATGGTGAAATGCCAACCTTCATGCACTCCCCTATGGTTCATCTCAAGTTATCGAAGTTATATCCTTAATTCCACCTTTAAAAAGGTACTTGCATCCTTCCATGGATAAATCAAGTCATATATCCTTGATAGATTATCTTATTGAATCATTCCCACCCAGATAGCATATAACAATTTCACAATAGCATCCTTATTGAAACTGAGGTCAACCCATATGGCCTTCAAAAGATAACAATGGTTACCCGCTTTTCTTTCCTAATTTGGTAATGACAACAGGGATGTTCTGGAAGATATTGGTCGTGTTCAACGTGAACTTCTTCTTAATAATTCCTCATTTACTTTTGTTGTTTATCTCAACAGTCATCTCAATGTTGGGATATTTTTCATACATGGTGTCTCTCTTTCTGGGTATCATGCCCCCGGTCTTACACTTCACATTCTTGAAGGTCACTTCCTTCATCCAATTTTCCTAATTTCTTACTTTCTTGTCTCCTCAGTCTATCCGCGTCTCATTGTTTATCCTTCGAACTATCTCAAGGTTTCCTCGAATCCTCCCAACTTAAAGGGGATAAAATATATGTATCTCTTATGCCTTCAACCATCAATTTTAACTCATGGTGAATCACCCTCATCCTGATGATTACATACTTTTCTATTTCTATTGCTACGAGTCTTTAGGGTTTCCTCATACCCAACTCCCTTATCATTCCTCAAACTCTATTGCCTTTATATTCCTTTCCACTTCAGTTTCTTTTTATTTTCCTTTCTCTTATCATTATTTCATGAACCAACACAACATAAGCATTGATTTCAAACATCCCGTCATTCTGGCTTCGTGTCCTCAGAATGAATCTTGACAACTTTTACAACTTAGATTCATAATTCATCATACCCGTCTGCCTTTGTTCTGGCTCAAAGCTTTTACACTATCTCCATAACCTTGTGAAGTACTTTTCTGAAAACAATTGACTGAACTTAAATCAGTTTATTATAATATCTTTCTCCGTGCCTTTCATTGGCCTTTCACCAGTGGGTGGCCTATCTCTTAGGAGGGTAAGTGACAAAAACAGTCTTTTGTGATTCGTCAATCATTTTGAATCTCAAATGATTCCTATATTTCCTTTAGACAGGCTCTTGCCTCGACTGGGTCAGCTTGTTCCTTGGAACTCTGAGAGCTTAGCGACTTAAAGATCCTGAAAGAATTTCTCACCGCATTATTTCCTTAGGGTGGTGGTTGGGGATAATAGTCTAAGTTCTGTCTAGAAAGGTCCATAAATTGTCATATAAGAGTACCATCTCGGGTCTCCTTTCCTTACTCGACTTCTGTTTCCTTAGTCTGAACGTTCCCTCCTCCTCCCCATAATCGGGGTCATCCTACATGTTTTAAATCCTTATTTTCCACTTCATTATGTTATGGTTTCTTCTATCTTGATGGCGACCTCCCTGACTATCACGTTCAGGGTTTGCTCTAAATCTTATTCCTCAAACTAGCTTTCATCTAAGATCTCATCTTTAAGCTCTTGAACATTTGGAACCCAAATTCTGTAGGAATACCACATTATTCCCTTATCATCTTTCTCGGTATTAATCTCTTATCTATTTGTTGGCTCTCTGCCTTCATTTATCACCTTTTCTGGCACAATATGTTCTTTTCCAATAATTCGGGCTGTATTGCAATCTCAAACAGCTTTCCGGTACCGGCTCCGGTTACCTTCACTTCTATTTCCATTATCTCAAAATCTCTTATCAACTCTCCCAAAGACATTTTCATCTTGAGTCTCTCTTTTATACTAAGGGCATTAGCCACCATTTTGGCTTTCCCTGGATGATAAAGAATCTCATAATCGTAATCCTCGATTAGCTCTAACCACCTTCTTTGGCGCATGTTGAGCTCTTTTTACGTGAAAGTGCACTAGAGCACTTATGGCTTGTGTAAATCTCGCACTTCTCTCCATACAAGTAGTGCCTCCAATCTTTAGGGCAAAACTATTGCCACGAACCCAAGCTCATGGGCGGGGATATCGAATTTTATATTCTCTTAATTGTCTTGACGCGTACGTGATTACCTTGATGTGCTGTATAAGAAGCACCCTAATTCCTTATGTGAAGCGTCACTACACATCACAAAATCTCCTTTTCCATCCGGCAACGCCAACATAGGAGCCGTCACCAACCTTTGCTTCAGTTCTTGAAAGTTGTTCTCGCATTTCTCTGTCCATTCGAACTTCTCAGTCTTATGAGTAAGCCGCGTTAAAGGGGCTACTATCTTTACGAACTTGAACGAACCTCCGGTAGTGACTGACCAATCCTACCTCTGGTAGTTTCCCTAACCATGGTTATCAATTCCTCAGTGGTCCTTTATTCATTCTTTTCAGGATCCCCCACGGGATCCTCCTCAGCAACATTCCCTTCTAGGACAACATCCTCAACCGCTACATCCTCAATATGAACATCATCCGGTCCTTCGTTAGGACGCTCTATCGGATCCACAATCTGATCTCCAATAAGTAATAAAACATCATCGTGCTGTTGCTCCTCAACCTCAGGGTTCGGAGTCCCGCTACCTAATACGATAACGAACTACGCTTCTATCATGATATTTATAAGGGTTCCCATAAGGGTTTTAACTGTCAGTACTACATTAGGTAGTCCGACTATGAACTTGGCAAGAGTTCTTATTATCTTAGTGAACTTATTATTTTAACGTCATATCATCTCTGAGGTTTATAACACTTAGCTCTGATACCATTTCTGTAACACCCCTAAATCCGGGGTCGGGGATCCGGGTTGTCACGAGTTCCATTTCCCTTAATAACACCCAATCTTAATAAAAATCAACTACTCCGTACTATGACCCCACAATATACACACACACCACAAGTTATAGTCTCAGAGATGAATACCAAACAATAACACAAGTCATTTTATTCCACAATTATAAGTCATTACACCGCAAAAGGGTTTCTGAATAAATTTATATATTCTTTGCCATTATTACAATTCATAAATATACATAAGTCTGGTACATCAAAAGTTGAAAGCCTAGCCTATTGGTAGACCCTACCTCAGCTACAACGGCATCAACGCCTACAGGAAACTGCGGAACGTTTCCTATCCGCTCGCGAATTGGGAGCTTGATCCTGTTCATCTTGTCTATCTGTTGTTGTGTGATGAAAGAAGAAAGCAAGGGTGAGCAACAAGCTCACCGAAAATATATGTATATTGATTTACCATATATTAGCATTCTCATAGTACTCAAGAAAGTCTTGGTTAAGAAGAAATGAACCAAGTTGATATCTTAACGCGACCAAGTCACAAAATATTCAGTATATACATACATATACTTTTCAAAATCTTGGAAGTCCTCTTTCATGCATAATGTACATAGAGTTCCAGTTTATAACTGTATAAAAATATCGTTGCAAGGTGATATCATATATCTAACCTTGTCTCAACGTTTTTGTGAAAATCTTTGTCATGCATAAGATAATCATTAACCAGATATAAGTTGAAAATATGAAGTTACAAGATACTCCAATATACTTATATCTTTCCCAAATACTACTTGAACTACCACCGTTCAAGGTATAATCCGTTTCAAAAGTTCATCACATAGATGAGACTACAAGATAAGATTTGAATAGATTCAATCTTTGAAATATCATTATAAATAATGAAGTTACGAGATACTTTATTAAGTCCCGATATATATACACCTATATATATACATTTCATACATTCCTTGAAAACCTCTGTTATAAAAATTATAAATAGAGTTGTGATATCCAATGAATTTGGAAAGGAGAAAACCTTGGCATAAACCTGATATCTTGCTGATCAGGCAAAGATACCAATACGTAACCTTTTCTACTAGTAGATGGACGAATTCCCCACTGGTCATCACCCTGGCCGCAATAGGACCTTATGCTGGACTGCCACTCAGCCACTTATGCATTTGATGGACTCCCACTGAGCCACTTACACTTTCATGGACGCCCACTGAGCCCATGTTGCTTATGCCGACTCAATAGATGGACTTACTTCCCGAACGTTGGGTAAGTAATCAATTCATTTATCAAAACAGCAACCTCGTTGCGAATATAAAATACACCACAGAGCCGGATCCCTCAGGTTTTGAGCGAGTATTTAAATCCCCTTTGAAAGGAAGATCTTAAATATAAAAATGAGTTTTGGGATCCTCTCTAACTTTTAAAATCATTTTGAAGACTCGAAAACATTTTTAAGAATGTTTGGATTAATGCTGATTTAATGAAATAAATCAGTCCCGATATATTAGAAAATATCTGAATATTATTATTTAAATAATATTCCCATAAGGATAATCTTTATAAAAATAATTTGAAGTAGAAGTTTTAAAACTCATTCTTGAAATGAATAATAAATAACCAAAGATATACTTATACGAAAGTACGATCTTTATTTGAATAATCGAAAATAAGTTTGATTATCGAAACATTATTCTTTAATAAAATAAAGAATATTATTTAATAAAAGAAGCAAAGTCATAAGCCCTTGAATTAATATTCAAAATAATATTCATTAAATAAAATAAACGGAGTCTTAAGTCCTCGAATGAATATTCAAAATATTATTCATTAAATAAAATAAACGGAGTCATAAGTCCTCAAATGAATATTCAAAAATAATATTCATTAATTAAAATAAAGTTATCGAATAAACCTTATTCGATTAATAGTTTTGAAAACTATATCTATATATTATAAATATATATATATATAATATACTCGGGAACATCGACTCCCGATTTAGAAAATATTCACCTTTAGGTCCCCTATACTAAGGGTATACGCAACTACTGCTTATCTCTAGCATAGGTATTATGCAACTTATAAGCAATTGAATCAACAATTAGATATCAAGATTACGAAACAGACATGCATATATACCATATTACATGCTCCAATATATCGCAAGATTTGCTAATAACAATCATGCACTTATCACAAGATAATGCATATACATATATTTACATCACAACAACAGTATAACGGGTAGAAAACTTGCCTGAGTGTTCCTGGATAGACTTAAGCTTAGAGTGGGTCCAATAACTTATGAACAACAACATAAGTCGGAATTAACCCACGGCCGCTTAAGAAACTAGACTTTAACCAATTGAACCCTAATGTTTGCTTATGGTCACTTCTACGCTTAACGAATCACATAAGTCGTTCGAGTACCTTTGGCTCCACCATTTTTAATAAACTAACCATTAAGAATTTTAAGGCGATTCTTTCGCGAGTACTCTACCAACTACCTAATCCACTTTAAATAATTGTTTCATACTCCAATTAGTCATTTAAGGGCCTTAACCAAGGTTTCAAAGTAAGGTGAGGGGTAATGGTTCGTTCACGAAATGTCGTTACTTAAAACGGTCGTTTCTCCTGAACCGTACATCGGATTCAAGCGAACCACATATCAAAACGAAGCTTACGACATAATCTAACTAAACATGGCAAAGTCACAGATTCAATAGTTAGCTCTCTGTCCCGAACACTAAGAACAAGCAGTTGTATGAAATTGGGCTTTACGACGACTATGTTTACGCGATTACCAAGTTTTAAACCACTCCAAACAACCACCATTCAACTCACAACCAACAATACAACCAAACCTCATCCAAACCTTACTACATCAGTCCCCAAACCTCAAGATTTTCCAATTTATACAACCCCACACATGAACTACTAGCTATACTTAAGTTTCATTAACTATAAACAAGATTTCAACATCCAAATCACTACAAATCCAATCCAAACTCTAAACACACAAGCATCATGCTTCTCATTTACTATAACCATCAAAACCATCGTAATACTCAAAGTAAAGTTAGGGTTTGGAGGTGTTATACCTTCCTTGGAGTGATTAGAGTAGCTAGGAAGTCTTAGGGAGCCTCCTACAAGCTTGATCTTTCCAAAGAAATCAAGAACACAAAGTTAGGTTTTGAAGTTTCTAAAAGTCAGATTGAAATAACTGTAAAAACGAGGGTCTTATCATGATTATTTGGAGGAGACTTGTGAACACGAGTTGTAGGCCATCTCAATACCTTTCCAAAGAGCTATAGAACATACTATCTGAGTGAGTATTGAAGGAGATTTGATAGTTTGAAGTTGCTACTCTGGTTTTGGCCGAGAGCAAGGGAAGAAAAAGTTGTTTGAGGTACCTTTAACTCAGTAGCTTCAGAACTGCTATCAGCATTTGCCATCAAGGCATAGTTCACCTCACTTTCAGAATTTAAAGTGTCTGTCCAGCATTTCTTTTTTGTGACAAGAGCCTTGCCTTTGTCACTTTTTCCTTTCTTGTAATCAGGAGATATGTGGCCTTTCTCACCACAGTTGTAGCATTTGACATTTGAGTAATCTCCTCTGTCAGACTTTCCTCCTTTGCCTTCAGATTTTCTGAAAGCTTTCTTATCAGAATTTGCACCTTTCCTGGAAAAATTCTTTCCCCTTATGAATTTCCTGTATGCCATCTTTGTGATTCCTTTCACCATAAGAGCACACAGCTTCATCATCTCTTCATCAGGGTCCATCTCAGACAGACTTTCAGTTTCTAAATCCTCATCACTATCAGAACTTGATGACTCAGTATCAGACTTTGTGATGAGAGCCTTTCCTTTGCCTTTCTTTGAGACAACCACTTTAGGGGATTCCTCCTCAGCCTTAAGAGCAATTGTCCTTGACTTTCTTCCATGCCTCTTGCTTCTTTGATCCATCTCAAGTTCATGAGTCTTGAGCATACCATAAATTTCATCAAGAGTAGTTTCATCAAGAGCATAGTTGTCTCTTATAGTCGTGGCCTTCAAATCCCAACTTTCAGGCTGAGCTAAAAGGAATTTGATATTAGTATCTTTAAGATCATATTCCTTATCCACCAGTGACACATCATTCAAGAGTTTGACAAATCTATCATATAAACCAGTTAATAACTCATCAGGTTTTGAGTCAAAGTGCTCATACTCTTGAGTGAGTATAGTCCTCCTATTCTTCTTAATTGAATCAGTTCCCTGACATCTTGTCTCCAAGGCATCCCATATCTCCTTTGTAGTCTTGCAGTTAATTACCCTGTTTGACATGACATTATCAATGGCACTGTGCAGCAAATATCTTACCTTTACATCCTTTGCAATAGATGAGATATCTTCAGCTGTATATTCATTTTTCTCTTTTGGTACAGTCTGTGCTGACTGATCTGCAACTATAATAGAAAGATTGGTTGGCTTGTGTGGTCCTTCATTAATTCTGTCAAGGTATTCTGGATCTGTAGCTTCCAGAAATATAGACATCCTCACCTTCCATATGGGATACTCAGAAGG
Source organism: Apium graveolens (assembly GCF_009905375.1). Taxonomy (NCBI): domain Eukaryota; kingdom Viridiplantae; phylum Streptophyta; class Magnoliopsida; order Apiales; family Apiaceae; genus Apium; species Apium graveolens. The sequence continues at coordinate 217,711,006 of NC_133649.1, read as the reverse complement.
TTTCAGTATGGGAACCCTAATAGTCTCATATCGATTATGGATTTGAGTCTTTGGAGTTTCTTCAGTTTTGGTGGGCTTGGTTGGAGTTTGCGCTTCTTCAGACATGATTGTTTTTGGATCTTTACTGTATGTATGTTAACAGATAGCTCTGATACCACTTGTTAGGTCACACACACTGTAGAAGGGGGTTGAATACAGTGTTTACTACAATCAAATCGAATATAAGAACTCAAGTAATAGCACACATATTTTATTCAACACAATAAACTCTGTTACAAAGAACTGTACTCTCTCCGTGATGAACAAATTATCACGAGAGCTGCTAGGATTACAATGAATAATAATCTCGATTAAGATAACACATATAGTGTAAACCCTATGTCTGTGTTTATATACTACACAGTTACAAGATAATCTTCTAATTGATATTGAATATAATTCTGCTTCCTTATATATATCAACTAGTTATCTTTTCTTCCAAGTATTCTATTCTTCATAGAATTCTTCTCCATGCATATCTCTTCTTATGTTTGTCTTGATCTTCTTTCCTTTCAATCAGCCGTCTTCCTTATCTGAACGTCTCCTTAAGTCCTGATATTATTTCCTGATAAATATCTTCTGATAACTTAAGTTCTGACAACTTAAGTTCTGACTTCAGTATAAGTACTGATTTCCAGTTAAGTCCTGATTTGTCCTGTTAAGTAAGATCCAAAAACTAAACACAAATTATATTAGACATGACATCACAAATATATCTAACAGTTAATATGGGTTATTGCTGATTCGAAAAACAACCTCAAGCAGAATGTGGATAAATTTATGTCCGCAGAAATCCCAGATCCTTTATTAGATCCGGTTGGTTATGCAGCCGTGAAGGAATTTATGATCCACGGTCCATGTGGTTTGCAAAATGTCAAGTCCCCATGCATGAAATATTTACGTTGCATACGTCATTTTCCCAAAAAGTAAGATATAGGCATACCTTTTTTTATGTCATTTCAGAATCCAGTAAACTATCCTAATACCTAAACTTTGTAATAACTGAATGGTTTCAGTTACTGTGCTCAAAGTACTTTTGATGACAGTGGGTTCCAGATATATATGCGACGCAGGATAAACATTACTGTTGAAATAAGGAAGACTGAGCTGGACAACCAGTGGGTAGTACCGTACAACCGGGATCTTTTGGTCAAGTATCAATGCCATATGAATGTGGAAATATGTTGTCACGCACACAGTCTTAAGTATTTATTTAAATACTATTTGAAAGGCCATGATCGTGCTACGGTTCAAGTCCAGAGAAAGAGAAAAAGGCAACCGAATGACAGTGATGAGGGGGGAATAGATGAGATAATGCATATTTTGATGGCAGATATTTATGTGGTGCTGAAGCAGCCTATAGGATATTTGGCTTCCCTATCCATTATAGAAGTATATCTGTTGAGAGACTTTCATTTCACTTACCAGGTGACAAAAACTGCACCTTCCGTGCCAATGAAGCGCTTGGTAAAGTTGCTTCCAGGGAGAAGAACAAGTTTAGTAAACTGGAAGCCTTTTTTTAAAACTCTGTTGATGTTAATGCACGGAAGTACACGTATGATGAGATTCCAAGGTTTTATGTGTGGAATGATGGTGAGAGGAGATGGAGCATGAGGACGCGTGGGTTTCAAATAGGTAGATTGTGTTATGCGCATCACAGTATGGGAGAGCCTTGATTTCTTCATTTATTGCTTACGAAGGTATATGGTGCCACTTCTTTTGAGTCTTTAAGGACCGTTAATGGAGTTTGTTACAGTACATTCCGCGATGCCTGTAAAGAGTATTGTTTATTGGATGATGATAAAGAACAACATGAAGTGTTGACTCAAGCTTCTGCAGGTGGATTACCTCCCCAAATTCGACAACTTTTTGTCCATATTATTGTCAATTGTAAAGTCACTGATTTGAAGACTTTATGGAGTACACATTGGAAGAGCATGGTTGATGATATTTTACTAGGACGACATAAAAGTTGTCCAAATACCTTATTCACTCTCAAAGACACGCAACTGCAGTTCTATGCTTTAGGAGGTATGAGACCTTTTTACATTATAGTCTATGACTAATTTTTAAATTTTTTGCGGACTTGAACTGCAGTCCATTAATTGTTTGATTTTTTTTCTATAATTGTCTGAATGCGGTTAAATAGTTTAATATATGTAATATTGCAGAAATAGATGAGTTGCTCCGGTTAGTTAGTAAATCCTTAAAGAAATTTGATCCGTTGCCTCAACCTCCTCGTAGCTATTTGAACAATGGAACAAACCATTTGATAATTGAAGAGACAAGATATGACACCAGGAAGATGGAATATGAAGCTACCAAGCTACTACACGACTGTACAGAGGAGCAGAGAAAAATATATAATGCATTAATACAATCTATTGACAGTAATATTGGAGGGATTTTCTTTGTTTATTATAGTGGTGGATGTGGAAAGACATTCTTATGGAGAACTCTTATATGTAAGTTACGTTCAGAAAGTATAATTGTGCTTCTAGTGGCTTCTTCTGGGATTGCTGCCACATTAATGCCCGGTGGTCGGACTGCGCACTCCAGATTTAAAAATCTAATAGTTCTTGATGAATGTTCAACATGTAATATTGCCCATAATTCAGATATTGCGCAACTCATAAAGCAGACACAATTAATAATATGGGACGAGGCGCCTATGCAGCACAGGTACGCATTCAAATACCTAGACCGATCGTTGAAGGATATCATGAAATCTGTTGATCAAGAACATTACAACATGCTTTTTGGCGGTATTACTGTAATTCTGGGTGGTGATTTCCGTCAAATCCTCCCAGTCATTACGTATGGAGATCGTGCTGATATTGTAGCTGCCTGTATCACTAGGTCACGACTGTGGTCCATTTGCCAAGTATTCTTGCTGACAGAAAACATGCGCTTGAAACAAGGTGAAAGTGATAGTGAAAGTGAAGAGCTTAAAAAGTTTGCAAAATGGGTAATTGACATTGGTAATGGCCAAGTTAGTCCACCCCGGGTTTGCAATTTGCCACTCATTGAAAATCAAATTTTGATTCCATCTCAGTTCTGTGATGTACAAACTGAGAACACAGTTGATAACATGATTTGTAGCATGTATCCTAATTTTTCTCACGAAAGCCACAGTACACAGTACTTGAGCGAGAGAGTTATTTTGACGCCTACCAACCAGACTGTGGGCCACCTCAATTCGCTTATTGTAGACAAGCTCCAAGGAGAATCTGTGTCCTATTTTAGTGTGGATGCTGTAGAGGAATTTGGTGGGACAGATGAGGATCTGACTGAAGCCTTCCCAGTAGAGTATTTGAACTCCTTAAATGTTGCTGGGATGCCACCTCATGATCTGAAACTTAAGGTTGGGGTTGTTGTTATGGTAATGCGTAATTTGAACCAAACGTTAGGTTTGTGTAATGGTACAAGGATGATTGTGGCCAAATGCCTGAAATTCTGTGTGGAGTGTGAAGTAATCTGTGGTACCTTTGTTGGTTCGAAACATTTCATTCCACGTATAGAGATTTCTCCCTCATATACAAAAATGCCATTCAAATTGGTATGGAAACAAATGCCTCTACAGATATGCTATGCCATGACAATCAACAAATATCAAGGTCAATCCCTCAAGACAGTTGGGCTATACTTACCTAAGTCAGTTTTGAATCATGGACAGTATTATATTGCTATTAGTCGAGTAACCTCACCCACCGGCCTCACTATATTTGTTGATGATGAGTCTGGTGCAGCTACAAATTTAACCCAAAATGTTGTGTACAAAGAAGTTTTTTACGACCTTCCAAAAGCTTAGTTTTTTTGATTTTATGTATGTGTAGTGATACAGTATTGTGATTAAGTAATTATACAAATCTGATTGTGGGAAAATATTTTTTTGTATAAAATACATTGCTCTTTACCATTATATATTGTAACTTATTTGACGGATTGGTAGTATTTTATTCTTCTATAAACGTATTCTCAATTGCTTCGTCTTACATGTAACATAATAAAATAAGAATTACACTAATGACCGTAGAAATAGATGAAGAAAGGGTATAATTAAAATGTGAAGAGTTGATCAGACGTAACAAACTTCAAAAGTATAAATAAGTTCCGAATTAAAGTACAAATAACCTTCATGCCAGATTGGAAGTGCAATTAACTAAGGAGAACAACTCTGAATGTGTAGTTATTTTGGTACATGAATCGTAGTCTGTTGCCTGCAACAAAGTTATTATCCTAGGGGAAATCGTTCCAGCACAATCCAAATCGGCACGTTTTCCTCTTTCGCTGACAGGCGACATACCAAGTACCATCTCCAAATAGAAGTCTGAGGAGAGTAGATTTGGTCCATGGTCAAAATACTTGGAGCATGAGTCTTGGGAAATACTATATGGAAGATTAAAAAAAAGTTAAGAGCACAAGTATAGATTAAGCATAATCAATTTTTTACAAGGACTGGGTACAGGTTATCATACCACTCCGTGTCCTCTTTGATTAACATGTGACGGCAAAAGAGTTACTGTGAAGGAAAGGTATTTTCTTCTTCACCAAAATATACTTCTGGATTTGCTTGGGTGGCTCCGAAAGTGGCATGAAATTTTACAGTTACTTATGAAACTATAACAAGTCATTAACCTATCAATTGAAATGTACCTTCCTCCACATTTTCCTGAGTCGCATCATGCAAAATCCCAGGTATTTGACTTCCTCCTGATGATATCTCATTAACCAATCCTGGAATAAAAATAATTAGTTAAAATTATGCATACAACCCAAAGATCACCCGCACAAAATATAATCTTAGCTCAGAAATATCATCAGTATGAAAAGAAAGAGTTGAATGAGGTACCTTCAATTCAGCAGTTCCAGAACTGCTATCATCATTTGCCATCAAAACATAGTTCACCTCTTCTTCAGAATCTGAAGTGTCTGCCCAGTTTTTCTTCTTTGTGATAAGTTCCTGGCCTTTATCACCTTTTCCTTTCTTGCAGTCAGGAGAGATGTGGCCTCTTTCACCATAATTGTAGCATTTGACATTTGAGTTATCTCCTATGTCAGACTTTACTCCTTTGCCTTCAGTCTTTCTGAACCCTTTCTTTTCAGAACTTCCACCTTTCTTGGAAAACTTCTTACCCTTTCTGAATTTCTTGTAGGCTATCTTTGTGATACCATTCACCATAAGAGCACACAGTTGCATCATCTCTGCATCAACATCCACTTCAGAATAATTTTCAGATTCTGAATCATCATCATCAGAATATCATGACTCTGAATCAGACTGTATGATGAAAGCCTTTCCTTTGCCCCTCTTTGAGACAACCACTTTAAGAGAGTCCTCCTCAGCTTTAAGTGCAACTGTCTTTGACGTTCTTCCATGCCTTTTGCTCTTTTGATCCATCTCAAGTTCATGAGTCTTGAGCATACCATAAATTTCATCAAGAGTAGTTTCATCAAGGTCATAGTTGTCTCTTATGGTAGTAGACTTCAAATCCCAATTTTCAGGAAGAGCTAAAAGGAATTTTAGATTTGAATCTTCAAGATCATATTCCTTATCCACTAGTGACAGATCTTTCAAGAGTTTGGAAAATCTGTCATATAAATCAGTTAGTGACTCATCAAATTTTGAGTCGAAGTGCTCATACTCCTGTGTGAGTATTGTCTTCCTGTTCTTTTTGATGGCTTCAGTTCCCTGGAATCTTGTCTCCAAGGCATCCCATATTTCCTTTGCAGTCTTGAATCCAATTACCCTGTTTGACATGACATTGTCGATTGCACTATGAAGTAAATGCCTTACCCTTGCATCCTTGGCAATGGATGAGATATCTTCAGGTGTGTAATCACCTTTCTCCTTTGGTATCATCTTTGCTGGTTGATCAGCAACTGCAACAGAAAGCTTGGTAGGCTTATATGGTCCATCATTAATTCTATCAAGTTATTATGGATCTGTGATTTCCAGAAACATAGCCATCTTTACTTTTCATATAGGATACTCAGATGCTCTCAGTATGGGAACCCTAATACTCTCATATCGACTGTGGGTTTAATTATTTTGAGTATCTTGAGTTTTGGTGGGCTTAGGTGGAGTTTGTGTTTCGTCAAACATAATTGTAAACTGGATCTCAATGTTTGTATATCAACAGAGAGGCTCTGATACCACTGTTAGGTCACACAACACTATAGAAGGGGGTTGAATATAGTGTTTATACAATCAAATCAATTTAAAATACAAGTATGTAACAGTAATCAAGTTTATTCAATAAGTACTGTTACAAAGTAGGTTAAACTACTCTCTCAGTGATGAACAATATCACTAAGAGCTGCTAAGTTACAATCAATAATCTTTCTCGTGAATGATAACACATATAGTGTAAATCCTAAGCTGTGTTTATATAGTACACAGTTATAAGATATCTTCTAATTGATATGGAATATAATTCTGTCTCCTAAAATATATCAATCAGATATTATCTTCTGTAGTCATATAGTTGTCCAACTCTCCATGCATATCTTTATTTGTTTAATCCAGATCCTCTCATGTAAATCAGCTGCATTCCTTATCTAAAGTCTTCCCGCACTTAAGTCCTGATATATCTTCTGACGCCTTAAGTTCTGATATAAGTTCTGACTTCAGTAAGTCCTGATTTCCAGTAAGTCCTGATAAGTCCTGATATTAAGTTCTGAAACTAAACACAACAGATTAGACATGACATCACAAATATATCTAACATTACAGCTAATGCCTTTGAAATTAAGTCTGGCACGATTCAATTGGTACATAATTTAGTACAGTTTGGGGGTGCTTCAAAGGAAGATCCCAATATGCATATTAGGGATTTCATCGAGATTTGCGACACCTTCAAGTTCAACGGTGTTTCGGAAGATGCTGTGAAATTGAGACTTTTCCCATTTTCTCTGAGAAATAAAGCTAAGAGCTGGTTGCACTCTCTACCAGCAGGTTCTGTTGTGGAGTGTACGGGGCTGTAAAATGGCAAAAAATGCCCATATTTTCACATAAGGTTGTAAAATTATTTGAGCAAAATTCACCTCCCCTGTCTATGCGAAGGACTTTAATGACCTGGTTTGATTCTTTTTCAGCCTGTGCTTTGATGTCTTGAAGTGTGCAAGTGCTTCGTCCTTTATCCTGAGCATATAAACCTATATAGCACGGCTAAAATCATCAACAAATAACAGAAAGTACTTAATAATAGCTCATGTTGGTGGTGAGATAGGGCCGCAGATATCTCCATGGATGAGTTCCAGGCCTTCTTTAGCATAAAAACCAGATTATGAAGGGAATGGGTGTCTGGCCTGCTTAGACATCAAAAATCCTTTACATACGTGCTTCGGGTGGGTGAAAACTGGTAAGCCGTATGCCATTCTGTTCTTGGACATCAGGTTCATGGAATTAAAATTCACATGACCGAGCCGTGAACTCCACAGCCAGGTCAATGCATCCGCCTTTATTAACAGACACGTACCACTGGCATCCTTTAGTATTATATTGTACAATCTATTTGCTGCCTGTTTCACTTTCATTATCATGACATTCTTTTCATTATACACCAACAATAAATCTCCCTTAATCATAACTTTATTACCATTTTCAGAGAACTGACCAAATGAGATTATATTATTACATAGACTTGGAATAAAATATACCTTTCTGAGAATACATTCTTTTCCATCCTGTGTCATGAGGTTGATTGATCCTTTGCCATGTATTTCAACTGTAGATCCATCCCCGAACTTGACTTCACCTCTCACTCCTTCGTCCAAATTAGTGAACTTCGAACGATGACCAATCATGTGGTTACTGGCCCCATTATCAAGGTACCACATGCTTGTGCCCCTTTGCTCTTCGTGCCCTGTTCTGTTCAGTATTGGGCTCACTCCTCCATTTAATAGGATCATTTCATCCTTCACAGCTTGACATTTATCCAATATAAGGGTGGGTTCAACGTCATTCACTTGGGCTAAGTTTGCCTCATGTATTCGCTTATTTTCTCACCTGGGCTTACGACACTCCGCAGCGTAGTGTCCATAAGCACTGCAATTAAAGCATCATATATTGGCTATGTCACGTCCACCCTGGAGAAATATTTTCCCCTGGCTTCGTCTCTACCCATGAGCTACCTCTATTTGCTCGCTTTAGCCATTCATCTCGAGTGAGCAGTACTGACCATCCTTGTTCTCCCTCTTCACCTATTCCCCTATTGCTCTTCGGTGAGAAGGAGCTGATGTTCACTATTATGAGTTTTCCCACACAATATTATGCTTCTATTAAAAATACTTTCGAGACACAAATCCTTTTGTTTTGAAAGGTCGCTTGTTTTGCAAGTCAGTGATGAGTCGCGTATTTATCAAAATGTCATATTTTGAATCGATTTCAATCTTAAACCTACCGAGTCAAATGTTTTGACAAATTGAGTCATATATTATATAAATTATGTGATGCGTGAATTATGTGTTTACAGAAAGTCAAGGTAGATTTTCTTTTGTGTTTACTGCAAGTCAAGGTAGATTTCTTTATGTGTTTACATCAAGTCAAGGCTGATTTTTTTTACTATATATTTAATTGTTATTTGAGATTGGAAACATGTGGATAGTTCGATAAATAGAGGAAATGCTGCCGAATTTTCGGTAGATTTCCTATCCATATATTCGATATGAATAAGTTTGTTATATAAATAAATTATTAGTTCACATATCATTGAAACATGTCTATGTGCGTATATAGGTCAAGGGTCTTGTGTCTGACTGTTTTCTTTATATGTGGGTTATCGTTTGGGTAAACGATAGAGTTTTGATACGCAGTTCGTCGAGTAATTATCGTGTATATAATTAAGAGTGTATCTTTTAATTATAGATATGAGTTGTTCAAGATGATCAAGATGAGACTTTGGGATACAGAGTAAAGTTGAGCAGTAATGCATATCTGGCTTCTAGCAATCGCAGGAGCAACATATCAGTGAATTATGGAAATAGAAAGACAATGATGTTATGAGACGTCAAAACAAGATAGTCATGTTATTGCGAGTGTGCTTAACTGCTAAAAACTGAAGGCAAGTTTTATTATACTATTCTAATTCCAGAATAGTTAAATGTTTTATACATCGAAATGATTGATTTTGATTATGCAAGTTTTTCTTTATTCCCGGTTCAGAATGGATAAATATTTTACATATCAAACTGCTTAGATTTCTAAATGTTTACATACTCAAAAATTTAGAGTATTTTATAAAGATTTTGGAAGACATTTCATGCATATAATCATTGGATTATTGAAATCATACTATTCTAGCAATTGTTCTTCTAGAATATAATTCATTTCCAGCTAGATAGTGAATAACTTTTTTATCAAGATTTACTCTATACACTGGATTTTGATTACATATTTAGCAAATAAATAATTATTCTAGTTATTTCGCCATCAGTTGTTGAGATTACTCTGGACCATGAGAAATGAGGAGTAGATTATGATAGGATTTCGATTGATTCGATTCCTTTATGAAAGAAAAATATTTTTGATTGGAAGATACGTAAGTGACCCGGGCGGACGGTCCAGCATTAGGGCTTTGTGTTAATTGAAATATGTTAATACAATTTTGTCCTTGGCCATAATGTGCTTTTTTATTTAAAGTACATACCGGTTGTGGCCGGTATGTAGCTTTTGTTTGATTACTCGTGTTTGGGACATGAATTCTACGAATCATGATCCAGCTATATCACAATGGCTGATCAACATATGATAGTGCATCCGTCAGAATATTGTGATTCCTAATCAAAAACTTATTGCTTACTGTTTTATTAACTTACTATTAGCTTCAGTTACTCTTCAAATATTATTCATTATCTGTTGTTCTTTTTTTATCAGCATAATACTATTGCTGATAATCATATATAAATGATTTATCCCGTGCTTCTATTTCGAATAAAAGGTGAAAATACAGTTTTGATTCAGTTTCTGGTTGATGTTGATATTTAGTTTGTTGTTAAATATCAAAGGTGGTATTAATATAGATGATTGATGTTGACTTCAGTATGGGATGTTATAAGCATCAAAGTTCGTATTAATATCTAATTTGATATTACATCAAAATGAGTATTAATTTCAAGAGTTAGGTTTTAAATGAGTTAACGATTCAGTCTATAATCACTGTTTCATATTATTATTTACGATATTCATGTAAACACTGTTTTATGAGTTTTATTCTCGTCCAGATTTAAAGTATTGCTGAAGCATTTCACTCAAAAATATCAAAATATTTTTGAATACATTCAAGGAACCAATTTTGGGATTCCTTAACAAATTTTCTAATTCCGCAATTATGATTTTAAATGTTCTGCTCTATTGCAGATGTTGGTTTTTACATTACTGAACTTGTTGAGCATTTCCTTCGCTCATACTTTCCTGTTTTTAAATTTAACCTCCAGTGAGGATTAGCTCGCGTTGTTTAGCCACATAATTCGAGAAAACAAAGAAGAAGCTTTTGGAAGGTGGTTGGTCCAGGGTTTGTGAACTAGTGTAAGTTTTATGGTGTAAAGTTGTTTATACTATATTATATTATAGTTGTGTATTGTATAGTTGGGTGTGGTATACTTCTTTTTGAAGTTATACTAGCAGGTTTAATCAAGTGATTTGGAATTTTTGAAAAGAGTTCTAAAAGAAAGTGAAAAATTTATTTGTGGAAATTTGGATATCTCATTGCTAGAACTGTAGCCTTAAAAGATCTTGGATTAGTTTGGGGTCATAAATGTTAAGTATTTCAACTGTTGGCATTTATTTATTGATTAATAGGTTATTTTGGAATGAGGTTTTATCGTGACGACCAAATCCTCTGACCCCGGACTTTGGGGCATTACAGGTTGGTATCAGAGTTGAGGTTATAGTAAACTAGAAACGATAGTGTGTAGGAGTGTGTATAGTTATTATGTAAGGAAGCTTGAGCTCATACGAGTTCATGTTGGACTATTGGATATAGTACCAACGAGTAAGCTAAGATAGGCGCATTTGTTTGAGATGGTTGTGTTGAGCTGGATAGAACTCCTGGCAGCAGCAAATGTCTATTTTGGAATCTACCAAGGCTATTACGATTCGATGATTATCGATATCCTTAGAACATGAAGAAGTTTCTAGAATCAGATGACGAGTCAACCGAAGAGTTCAAAAAGAAGATAAGTATTAAGACCTTGGCAATACCTTCTCTTTCTATAACTTCTTTCGACATCTCTCAAAGAGAGGTATCAGTTGGAGGATATAATCCCTAACACTCGTTTTCAAACATGTTTGTGTTTAAATGTGTCAAACGTTGTCATGATGCCTATTTTCAGGATTTGATAGCTCTGTCAAGTTGTGATATTGAACTTCCACTTTTCTTATATGGTGGATAGTTTTATTGGTGACATGACACCACTTAGTCATTTTGTGCTAGAATTTTATTTTCTGGATTTCATTTCCTCCAGAAATATCATTTTTTGAAATCTTTTCGGTTTTGATCCGAGGATTTCCTTAACAAGGCATTTATTATAAACCATTGATTATTAATTTGATTTTAAATTCCTTTCATATTCTTTTACTCTGACTGAGATGAACAACCTTATTTATAAGGGACGGCAGGATTCTCTGTCTGTGTGATAGGAGTTAGATGGGACACTATCACTGGTGTGTTGTGTTTTACAATAAATACTGATCACATTGTAAATATCAAAACTAAGGCACACAACATCGGGTTCATTGGATCATATTGATCTCTCTGTTATTATTTTATTTCAACAATACTTTTTTAAAAATTCAGATTTTGGTAACCACAATCGTGGTACAACTATTATGATATGAAATTATTTCCTTTCTTGAATTTCGTGATTTTATTATCTCAAATATTCGAAGGTATGTCAATCAAGTTGAGATGAGTTATCCTGGTCAAGTTAAAAGTAAGGTTATGCGATAGAGTACCACGAGCAATAATAAATTGCAATGCAGTTAAAATATCAGTAATGTATAAAGAAGTCAACCGTTTTCTTTCCCTCTCTCTTTCTCTTTCTTTGTTTCTCTATTACTAACTATATCTCTCTTTTCTTTCTCGCTGATAATGAAGATTTTTTTTATTGAGAAAGTGGTCAATGGTATGTGGATGGAATAATGGTGAGAAGTGAAGCTCCCGTGATAACTATGTTATACAAGGAATCCAAGTTTTTATATGAGATTTTCAGAAATATTGCTTCAGTAATATTGGAAATTTGATAAGAAGATCCGTACTGTTCTCTTCTGCTGATTCCGAGGAAGGAATCCTTATAAGGAGGGTAGATTGTGATATCCCGAATTTTCAAAAATTAATATTATTATTCCATGAATATGTTTATGTGATTTTTTTTGATTTAGAAGGAATAAAATTATGTATATTTTATTCATGTTTGACGTGTTCGTTTCATTAAATGGTAATGTGCTAATTAGTATTTGGTCTCAATCTCTGTTATTATTGTGAAAGTATTTAATTACTTTTTCAATTTAAAATTTTTATCTGAAAGCCGATTGTTTTATCGATAATGATAAAACTTAGTGTATTTTCAAGTCTTGGGGATCGAGTGGATATTTTACTCGCTTCAATATTTTATCCGTGTCAAAATATTATTTGGTATTTTAAACCGTGTTCACCGGCTATAGGGTGAAGTTTAAAAATATTTAAAAACAATATTTTACAACTATTTTATTACGTGTTAAAAGAATAATAATATGGTAAATATTATTTAAAATATGCTTGGCCATGATTTAAAATGTGGTGGATTTGTATGTGGTCCCGTAAGGACCAGAGTATTTTTCGGATACTCATTACGTGTTTAAAATGCATTTGTATGAAATTACCCGAAATTTGGACGCATTTTAAAGTGTGTTTTTATTGAGATACTTGTTTTATCTCATTTTGCGGGCGTTTGCATATATTACATGTGTTTTCGGGGTTTACCATTAATTTAGAAAATATTTTGGTTTTATAAAAAATATTGGACCAGGCCCCTATCGGGACGTAAAATCCCACAAAACCAGATTTTTTATTTTTATAAAATCGTGGGACTTCCAAATATTTTATATTATTACATTTTTGGAAATTCGTAATTTTTGGGAAATTTTGTTATAAAATTTATATTTATTTGATTAAATATTATTCCCCGCTAATCATTAATTTTGGGCTAATTGGTTTGAATTGATTTTTAGTTAAAAGAAAAAAAAAAGAAAAAAAAATCCTATAACTACCCGCACCCCCTCCCATTTCAATATCCACCGCCACCCCAAAACTCTTTGTCTCTTCTCTCTTCCATCCTTTATATATTTTTAATTTTCAAAAATTCATATCTCCTATTCCGTCTGTCCAAATTTCAATTATTATACATATAAATGATCAGCGCATCGATATCTACACACACACACACATATATATAGGGGGCTACTCCAATGGAAACCAATTTAGAATAGAAACTAGAAACCAAATAATTTTTTTAAAAAACTAATTCGAAATATAACACATATGGTATGCAAATCGATCATTGAGAGATGTAGAAAAATATAGTGAAATCGGATTTTAAGAACAACTTACGGTTTGACGGGAAAAATCAAATTAAAAACGGAGGGGAAAAGCCGAAATTGTGTGTGGGAGGGTGCAGAATAGTTGGGTGGGGTGATTTAGGGGGGGATCATTAGATTAGGTAGATCTAATGGTTTAGATTGGTTCCTAGTTTCTATTTTAATTTTAGTTTATATTTGATCATTCCCCTATATATATATTGCAAGGTTTTTAAAAGAAAATTTGCGGAGCATATTTCTGTTTTAATTTATTTTCGGGGCGTAGAAAAGGAGTTTGACGGTGTTGATTACTTCGCATGGCGTTTCAGCGTGTGTATGTCTATGGCTATGAATTTCGGATTTTTCAGGAGATAATTTTTCGGACTTCATATTTTCTCTAATGGGTGATCAGAATTTATTTTGGGTAAGAATTTTGAGATTCCGCTTTTGCATTTGGGTATATTATAGCATGTTAGTGTTTACATATTTATTTCATAATTTTTAGAAGTTGTTGTAGAAGTCGCTTTTGGCCGTATATTTCGTTTTTGGCGTGTTTATACATGCAAATATAAATTATTGTGTGTTATAAATTTATAAATTTTATTAGAGTATAGTTGGATTGTATTGTTTGGGATTGATTTTGAGGGGTTCTGACCCCGAGAAAAGTCCATTTTACAAAGACGTTATTTCGAATTTTTTTATAAAATATCTATTTTAATTTCAAATTATTATCTTTTATTATTTTTAAAAATCATAATTTGATTTAATTATTTATAATTTGTTTTGATTAATTATTTATTCATTTAATTAATTAATTAATTCATTTAATCAATTAATTTTATTTATAAATAATTGAATGAACTGTAATTATTTATAATTGAGCCAAATAATGCTCTAAAATAATTTTGAACTTTAAAAAATATATATATATAAGAATTGATTATTCAATTAATATTAATAATAATTGAATTATACTCACTTTATTCGTAGAAAATAGACCGTTCATCCGTTTAATACGAAACTAACGTGTCTAGACTTAGAAAAATATTATGCTTCTATTAAAAAATACTTTCAAGACACAAATCCTTTGTTTCGAAAGGTCTCTTATTTTGCAAGTCTGTGCTGAGTCGCATATTTATCGAAATGTCATATTTTGAATCGATTTCAGTCTTAAACCTACCGAGTCAAATGTTTTGACAAATTGAGTCATGTATTATATGAATTATGTGATGCGTGAATTATGCGTTTACTTAAAGTCAAGGCAGATTTTCTTTTGTGTTTACTGCAAGTCAAGGCAGATTTCCTTATGTGTTTACAGCAAGTCAAGGCTGATTTTTTTTACTATATATGTGATTGTTGATTGAGATTGGAAACAGGTGGATAGTTCGATAAATAAAGAAAATGCTGCTGAATTTTCGATAGATTTCCTATCCATATATTCAATATGAATAAGTTTTTTATATAAATAAATTGTCAGTTTATATATCATTGAAACATGTCTACGTGCGTATATAGGTCAATGGTTTTGTGTGTGGCTGTTTTCTTTATATGTGGGTTATCCTTTGGATAGACAATAGAGTTTTGACACGCACTTCGTCGAGTAATTATCGTGTAGATAATTAAGAGTGTATCATTTTATTATAGATACGAGTTGTTCAAGATGATCAAGACGAGAGTTTGGAATCCAGAGTAAAGTTGAATAGTAATGCATATCGGGCATCTAGCAATCGCAGGAGCAACATATCAATGAATTGTCGAAATAGAAAGACAGCGATGTTATGAGACGTCAAAATAAGATAATCGTGTTATTGCGAGTGTGCTTAACTGCTAAAAACTAAAGGCAAGTTTTATTATACTCTAATTCCAGAATAGTTAAATGTTTTATACATCAAAATGATTAATTTTGATTATGCAAGTTCTTCTTTATTCCCGGTTCAGAATAGATAAATATTTTACATATCAAACTGCTTAGATTTTCTAATGGTTACATACTCGAAAATTTAGAGTATTTTATAAAGATTTTGGGAGACATTCCATGCATATAATCATTGGATTATTGAAATCATGCTATTCTAGCAATTTTTCTAATAGAATATAATTCATTTCCACGTAAATAGTGAATAACTTTTATATCAAGATTTACTCTATACACTGGATTTTGATTACATATTTAGTGAATAACTAATTATTCTAGTTATTTCGCCATCATTAGTTGAGATTACTCCAAACTATGAGAAATGGGGAGTAGATTATGATAGGATTTCGATCGATTCGATTCCTTTATGAAAGAAAAATATTTTTGATTGGAAGATGCGTAAGTGACCGGGGCTGACGGTCCAGCATTAGGGCTTTGTGTTAATTGAAATATGTTAATACAATTTTGTCCTTGGCCACAATGTGCCTTTTTTATTTAAAGTACATACCGGCTGTGGACGGTATGTAGCTTTTGTTTGATTACTCGTGTTTGGGACATAAATTCTACGGATCATGATGCAGCTCTATCACAGTGGCTAATCATCATGTGATAGTGCATCCGCCGGAATATTGTGATTCCCAATCTAAAACTTGTTGCTTACTATTTTATAAGCTTACTGTTAGCTTCAGTTACTATTCAGATATCATTGATTATCTGTTGTTCTTTCTTTATCAGTATAATACTATTGCTGATAATCATACATAAATGATTTATCATGTGCTTTTGTTATGAATAAAAGGTGAAAATGTAGTTTTGATTAAGTTTCTGGTTGATGTTGATATTTAGTTTGTTGTTAAATATCAAAGGTGGTATTAATATATATGATTGATGTTGACTTCAGTATGGGATGTTGTTAGCATCAAAGTTCTTATTAATATCTAATTTGATATGACATTAAAATGAGTATTAATTTCAAAATTTGGGGTTTGAATGAGTTTATGATTCTGTCTATAATCACTGTTTCATATTATTGTTTACGATATTCATGTAAACACTATTTTACAAGTTTTATTCTCATCGAGATTGAAATTATTGCTGAAGTATTTTCGCTCAAAAATATCAAAATGATTTTGAATACATTCAAGGAACCAATTCTGTGATTCCTTAACAAATTTTCTGATTCAGCAATTATGATTTTAAATGTTCTGCTCTATTGCAGATGTTGGTTTTTATTTCAAAAGACCATATATATGTTATACTGAACTTGTTGAGCATTTCTTTCGCTCATACTTGCCTGTTTTTAAATTTAAGCTCCAGTGAGGATTAGCTTGTGCTGTTTAGCCGCATAATTCGAGGAAGCTGTTATGAAATTAATAACACACAGGGGGGTGAATGTGTTTTACTATTTTTGAGCTTTTATTGAATGTTTATGGTTGAACAAAGTAAATTAATTCTTGTAGTGAAATGTGTTCATGCAGAGTTTAGGCTTGCAGAAAAATAAAGAACAAAGATCTTCAAAATTCACTTAATTTTATATTAAAATTAATATTGTTTTGCTACAAAATTTCTAGGCTCTTTGTTGATAAAGAGCTTAGCTTCTCCTTGGGAGTGTTACAAGAAATTGTTACTACTGACTAAGGACCGGTGTTAACTTTATAACTCGGTTAACTGCTGGTTTATAAAGTGTGTAATAAGACATGCTATTAGCTTTTCTAAACTGTCATTTGTCATTTCTATTTATAGAAAAGTAGATCTTCCATTTCTGGCTTAGCATATCTTTAGAATCCCGTGTTCACTTTAATTTACCTCTGTTAATTAATCTTTACCATTGATCTTGCACATTCTTCAAGCTGTTTTTTGTAGACTTGTCAATCCATCTGTTGGATTGTTTGTTGATTGTTTATCTTGGATATTGAACTGATCTGCAACTTTATACTTTGAGATTGTACCTCGAGATCTCCAGTTTAGGTCTATAGAACACTTGACATGTCGATAAGTATATTGGCTTATCGAGATCTCTAGTACTCTATATTTAGTTTGGCTTGTAGGTCTTTAGTTCCCTATAAGAGAATTTAGGCTTGTCGAGATCTCTAGTCTTCACATCTTCACTTTGACTTATCGATAACTCTTAGTTCTCTAGTAGCTTCTTGACTTGTCGATATCTCAGAGTTCTCTAGTCAAATTTAACTTGTCGATATCCAGAGTCCTCTAGAGAATTTTAACTTGTCGATATCTTTGAGTTCTCTAGTGAATTTTGACTTATCGATATCTCTGAGTTCTCTAGTGGAACTTGACTTATCGATAACTCAGAGTTCTCTAATGAATGTAGACTTGTCGATAACTATGAGTTCTCTAGTGAAGAAATGAATTGTCGATATCTCCAGCCATCATGTCTTCAATTTGGCTTATCGATATCTTTCTGAGTTCTCTAGTAGCTTTCCTTACTTCTCGATAAGCCATTCTGGAGTTCTCGAATGACTTCTCTATAACATTAAATCTGTGACTTGTAAAGATCTTGACTTAGAGTATTTTTCTTCAAACGGATTTATTCAACTCCAAGCTTTTTTAAAATTCTTCTGAGGCATGATCTTCTTGATCTTCTTCCAGATAGAATCCCTAGGCTAGATACTGTTTCAGGAAAAAGACTCCAGTTTGCTCCTTATATTTTTATAGACTTTAAGTTTTACAAGTACATTATACAGATTAAGATAACAATACAACTTACTTAGGGTTGACAAAATGTCTTAGTCTTGTTAGAGTACAGGCATGTCTTTTACAACAATCTCTCCCAATTTGTGAGAAGATTGCTCAACACAAATTCATGCCTGTTAACAAGACTTACCCCAAGTTTAAAGAGATGAAAGATTAAATTGATACACAAAGCTTGATCAACTTGCAACTATTTGTACATTAGGAAATTCACAGAGTTTAATGGTTACAAGTGTCAGGTAAAGATAGTTTTTACATCAGCGTCTTCTCTTTGTAGGTCCTTTAAATAATCAAGAAATTCAAGTTCTTCTATAATAGGTGTCCCACTTAAAGCTTCATTGGGTTTCTGTATAACGACTCGTGTATTTTCTATTTATTTTCAATATTTAAAAGTGTAATAAATGAATAAATAATTAAATAAAATGTGTATATTGATTTTTGGCAGCAGTGTGTTGATTTTTACTAATTATCTATGATCTATTGATATATGGTATGGATTTTTGTGATTTATTATCGAGATATGTGGTTCTGTTATGCTTGTAAAAGTGATTTTATTATAGTTTTAATTCCATAAATATTTGGATTGCCTCTAACATCTGTTTTATATTTTATAATTTCAATAATTATTTTTAGGATTTTATAAAATTGGGAAATCAATATTTCACAAATTATTTATCTTTAAATGATTTTCTAAGTGTGTTTATTTATAAATTCCATATTTAATTCCAGAATTCTTCAAAAATTATGGAATTCATATTTTACTAAGTTTATAATATTTTGGTAATTTTAAAATTATTTTGGAAATTTTTGGGATTAATTTCTCTCGCGCGTTGTTTCGTTTAATTATTAAAAAGCTGGTATAAAGTGCACCTTAAAAATTATTTTAAAATTTCAAAAATTATGTTTTTATGTACTCCGGGATATTTCTGATATTTTAAAGCTAATTGGGAATTATTTTTAAATATTTTTAACCGCTATTTGTTTCGTAAATCCGGTATAAAACGAGATTACAGAACCCGGAAATTGCTGAGATAATAGGGCGACACGTGTCACAATTAAGGATACGTGTCTGCAACTCCTTATTTGGGAAAATAAACACATCACCCCCCCCTTTGTCTCTCCTTCTCGGCTTTGACTGATTTCTTTTTCTTTCTCTCTCTAAATCTCTGGTTCTCTCTCTCGATCTTCTTCTCTGTTTCTTTCATTTCTCCCTCCTCCTTCCTGAGTTCTTGTTTGCCTGTTCTCCTCGGTTTTCCGGCCTATTTTTCCGATGAGCCGCCACTGTACTCTGGTTTGGCATGGTTTGTTTTGTTCATTTGGTATGCATATATATATACCTGTATATATGTGTGTGCCCTGTGTATTTGTGTGTGCCTATTAGTGTGATTGTGTGTATGTGGTGGCGCGTGGCCGCGTGTGGTTACCTGGCTGCTCTGTTGTGTTGCTCCGTTGGGTTGCTCAGTTTAGGCTTCTCAGTTGGGCTTTTGGTTTGGGCCTTGTTGGCCCGCGTGTGTGCTGTTGGTTTGGACTGTGCAGATTTTTAATTTTAATTTTTAATTCCTTTTATTGCAGGGAATTATTGAGTAATATTCGTGATAAAAATGAATTTACGCGGGAAAATTTTAGTAATTAATCGGCGAAATTTTTGGTTGGAATCTGAATTATCGGGTACCCCGAGAATGTTGCCGCCGTACCGCGATGACTCGTTACGAGCGGACGGTGGACGGTGATGACGTTGTTCTGAGTCCTAACTTTTATAAATACATAAAACAATTTGTACAAAATGTTTTCGAAAATAAATCGTATATTGTAATTGTACGTAAATAAATACGTGATTGTGGAATTGGTGTTGTGACGAAACTTATGGATTATTGTGATTGTTGACGTCGATTGTAAACGTTGGGTACGCTTATAAACAAAAGAGTTACTGCCAAAATTTTCTAAAAATTTACTTTAAAAACGTACTTATTTATATTATACGTGTTACCCCTATTTGTGTTCGGATTATGTGATTACGTGATTGTGTGTATAATTGCTATACGAGTCGGGTTATCGGATTGGGTTATTAGGATTTAAGGATATCAAGCATGTCGATATAACTGATTAGGGTATTCTGTATTTTTAGATCCCATTCAGGTCTCACCAAGATCGAAGTCAGCATAAAAGCTACTTAAAATTTCCGAAAGCGTTGCAAGGAAAGTACCCTTGACCATTCTTTTATGGTTCAATACGTATGAATAGCTAATGTTTTAATCTCGTAATGGAACAGAAATGTTTTAAGTTACGTATCCCCTGTAGTTATAAATCACTGTTTTAAATCTGTATTTGGGGAAAAGTAACTTCGAAAGATACCTATCTCGAATGAAATGATTTGCGAACTAGATTTTTAAATGTGTGCTGTTAAAATGAATGATTTTGAAATGAGATAGGTAAAAGTATTTTGAAAACTGGATAAAGCGATCATATATGGGATACATAGGGGTCAGAGTAGGCCTATTGAGGTGCCGTAAGAGGCTAATTCGGTTGCGCGCAAATTATAACCGATTAGTCCAGCAGGTCAAAGACCTAGCTAGTCTCTGAGGTCTGGAGCAGGTAAATGGGATGCCAGTTAGAGCCATCTGGTGTTAATAGCCTGATCAGCTGTCTTCACATATCGGTTACGTATCTGATTTAGCTTTGTGATTCCCGTAAGGGTATAATTACTTGATACAGTGGTTTTATAAATATGAATAGCATGCTAAAATTGGACTCCAGTACTCACACAGCACACTACTATGTTGTTTTGTAAAAGCATGCTAGTCAGTGATATCCAATTATCCCAGCTTTTTATTATTTAACGTTATTCACATGATTACAACTCTGTTCCTGTTATGAATATCTTGTGTACTTGATGATAAGCAAAACAAAACACCTTAGTAGATTTAACTTAGTGAATTTTGTAGCACCCGATGGATGACCAATTATAGTCCTGAAGGATGATTCAATATAGTCCCGACGGATGACTAATTGATATCCATCGAGTGAGTAGCTTATGTAACAATAAGTCATGTAGCACATTTCTGCAAACAACTTTGTATAGATTCTGTAGTAGCATATGAGTCATGTTGACTACTAGTAGATATATAGAATAGGTTGATTAATTGTAAATATTAGATGTCTTGTAATTTTTCAGAAATGAAATGGAGTCAAGTGTCAAATAGCTACCCGACGGATGATCAACAAGGCTACCCGACGGATGATCAACAAAGCCACCCGACGGATAACAAGCATGTACCCGACGGATGATCAATTCAAATATCTATTGACAGTGACAACACAGTCACATGCGTTGGGTGTTTGCAAAAGGAATGTGGAAGCCTATTTAACAGGAAATGAAGAACAAAGAAGCATTACCATTTCCATACAAGTTAAGAAGATTTTCAAAGATGCTGGAATAGAGTAGTGAAGCAGCATGGAGTTTGATTTGATAGTTTTGTTTTTTTATCCTGTCTTATTACCATGTAAACTTGGTGGTATATAAACCAAGTGTAGCAAGTAGAACAAACAACTAAGCAAACACTTTTAGAAGAGAAATAGAGAAAGCTGTAACTGTTAAGAATTTCTCTGTAGTTTGTTTGTTCACTTGTAAAGTAGCTGTGAGACAGTTTGTTCTTCACAGAGTTCTTAATTTGATATATATATATATATATATATATATATATATATATATATATATATATCTGGTGGATACTTTCAAATCCACCAGAAAGTTTTAAAGACTTGTGTTTTTATTACTTTGTGTTTTTGATTTATTTAACTTGTGATTCCGCACCTTGCAAATCAAAACACTTATATATATAGTTTTAGTTAGAACATTTTTAGTTCAAGAAAAAGTTTACTAGAATTACATTCAACCCCCCTTCTGTAATTCTTGCTGCATTGTTAGTGACTAACAATTGGTATCATAGTAAGCTCTTGAAGTACAAAGAGTTTAAAGATCACAACAAAATAGCAAGATGAACAAGAAGGATGTTGGAGTCAAGATTCCTTTTCTGGACAAAGATAATTACCATCACTGGAAGGTAAATATGCATCTTCATTTACTTTCTCAAGATGAGGCCTATGTGGATTGCATAGAGAGAGGTCCCCATGTACCAATGAGAGCTGCAACTGGAAATGAGCCATCAGTTCCCAAGCCAAGGCATGAATGGTCAGATCCTGATATTGAACAAGTCAGGAAAGACAAGAAGGCCATGAATATTCTGTTCAATGGAGTTGATGGTGACATGTTTGATAACATCATTAACTACAAGACATCCAAGGAAGTTTGGGATTCCATTCAAATAATCTGTGATGGCACTAAACAAGTTAGAGAAAACAAGATGCAGTTACTAATTCAGCAATATGAGCATTTCCACTGTGAAGAAGGTGAAACTCTCACTAATATCTTTAGTAGATTTCAAAAGCTACTAAATGCTCTAAAGCTGCATGGAAGAGTCTACCAAACCAAAGATTCTGACCTCAAATTCCTGAGATCCCTTTCAAAAGAACGGAAACCAATGACAGTCTCCTTGAGAAATTTACAAGAATACAAGGAGTTTACACTAGAGAGACTGTATGGCATTCTAAAGACTTATGAGCTTGAAATAGAGCAAGATGAAAGAATGGAGAAAGGGAGGAAGAAAGAAGGGTCCATTGCACTGGTTGCTGAGTTAGAGAAAGAGAAGGAGATGAAGATAGAAGCCGTTGAGTCTACTTCAAAGGTCTGTGAAAACAAGGGCAAGGGGCTGGTAGCAGAAAATGAAGATTCTTTGAGCCAAGATGATATGGATGATATTAATGAACATCTTGCTTTCTTTTCATAAGATTTTCCAAGCTCAAGTTCAAGAAGAAATTTGGAGCAGCTAAGCAAAATAGAAACATGGTGGATAAATCAAAATTCAAGTATTTCAAATGTGGCTTGGCAGGGCACTTTGTCAGTGAGTGTAGAAAGACAAATTTCAGCAAGAGGAAGTTTGAGCCTGTGGATTATGAACAGAAGTATTTTGAGTTGCTTAAACAAAAGGAAAGGGCTTTTATTACACAAGAAAATGACTGGGCAGCAGATGGTCTGGATGCGGATGAGGATGTCAGCTATGTCAATCTAGCCCTAATGGCCAAGTCTGAATAAACAGAGACAAGTTCTGCAAGTAATCAGGTAATCACCACTAACCTTTCACATTTATCTAAAGCTGAGTGTAATGATGCAATAAATGACATGTCTACAGAATTATATTATTTGCATGTTACACTTAAGTCCCTCACTAAGGAAAATGCTAAAATCAAAGAAAACAACTTATTTTTAAGTGAGAGGAATAATGTGCTAGAGTCTTAGTTATTGAATTTGAAAAATTGAGAATAAAATGTAAGATTGCTAAGGATGAATTAACCGAGTCATTGAAGAAAGAAGAGATTTTGAAGAAGCAGCTTGAACGAGAGCAGGAAGTGATCAAGGCATGGAAATCATCTAAAGATGTCCATGCTCAAATCACTAAAGTTCATGGAATTGAGTCCTTCTGTGATGCAGCCTGGAAAAAGAGTAAAGAGAAGCTGGAATCCAATTTGGTTGAAGGATTGCTAACAGATATAGACTCAACGGATGATGAGAGTCATCCGTCAGATAATCAAAAAGATTATCCGTCGAGTGACATAAATCCTCATCCGTCGGCTGTGAGCAAACCTGTGAGTAAAGCCAAACTTGCCAAGTTAAATGAAAAATATGGATCAGTTTTCAAAAACTTTATTTCAGGAGAAACAAGTCAAGTAAAGAAGGAGAAGAAAGTGAATGTTGGTCATCTGTCCATCAAGCAATTGAATGACAGATTGGAAAAGATTGAGGTTAAAACAGAGGCTAAAAAGAAAAACAATAGAAATGGAAAAATAGGGATTAACAAACATAAAAACTACACACCTGATAAGTATGCTCCAAAAAAAATATGTGTTAAGTGTGGTAGTGTTAATCATTTGTCTGTTAATTGCAAACTTGCGATGCCTACTCCCATATCTGTACCACCTTCTTTTCCCAACATGAGTGTTATGCCTTCTATGCCTATGAATGCTATGTCTGCACATAATATGAATGCACAATTTGCTAATATGCCATTTGCACCTAATCCTTATTATGATGCATTTAGTATGCCTCAAATGCCATTTAGCATGCCCTACTGGAATAACATGTTTGCAAATAGCATGTCATTTCCTGTTAATCAAAATGTGCATGATAATTCTATTTTAATGACTGGTTTCAAAGGTCCAACTCAGATGACTAAGGATGAATCTGATATCCCCAAGTCAAATGAGATCAAACCTAAGAAACAAAAGAAGAAAGCTAATAAGGCAGGACCAAAGGAAACCTGGGTATCAAAATCAATTTGATTTGGTTTTGATGTGTGCAGGGAAACAGAAAGAATTCGTGGTACTTGGATAGTGGTTGTTCAAGACACATGACGGGAGATTCTACCCTGCTCACAGAGTTCAAGGAGAGAGCTGGCCCAAGTATTACCTTTGGAGATGACCGCAAGGGTTATACTGTGGGATACAGCTTGATTTCTAAAGACAATGTCATCATTGAGGAGGTTGCCCTAGTGGATGGTCTCAAGCATAATTTGCTGAGTATCAGCCAGCTTTGTGACAAGGGCAATTCAGTAACCTTCAATTTAGAAGCCTGTGTTTTGACAAACAAGAGGAGTAACAAAGTGGTTCTCACTAGAGTGAGAAAAGGAAATGTGTACCTAGATGACTTCAACTCAGCAAATGCAGAATTTGTTACTTGTCTTCTCAGTAAAGCAAGTCAAGATGAAAGTTGGCTATGGCACAAGAAGCTGTCCCATCTAAACTTCAAGACCATGAATGAGCTTGTAAAGAAAGAACTGGTTAGAGGTATTCCTCAAGTGGAGTTTTCTAAGGATGGATTGTGTGATGCTTGTCAAAAAGGAAAGCAGATCAAAGCATCATTCAGAAAGAAGCCCGATTCAATAATTGAAAAACCTTTGCAATTGCTACACATGGATTTGTTTGGACCAGTCAATGTGTTGTCCATCTCAAGGAAAATATTTTTCCTAGTAATTGTGGATGATTTCTCAAAGTTCTCTTGGAAATATTTCCTAAAGTCTAAAGATGAGGCTAGTGAAATCATTATCAATCACATAAGGCAAGTCAACAATCATCCTGATTTCAAAGTTAGAAGAATCAGGAGTGACAATGGAACCGAGTTCAAGAATATTGTTATGAGAGCATTTTGTGAAGAAAATGGGATTATGCATGAGTTTTCAGCAGCAAGAACTCCACAACAAAATGGAGTAGTAGAAAGAAAGAACAGATCACTTATTGAAGCTGCAAGGACAATGTTTGAAGAATCAAAGTTACCGACATACTTCTGGGCTGAAGCTGTAAATACTACATGCTACACTCAGAATATCTCTTTGATTAATCAAGCAAAGTATATGACACCCTACCAATTGTTCAAGAACAGGAAACCAACTCTAAACTTTCTTCATGTCTTTGACTGCAAATGTTATATCTTGAAGAATCAAACTGATTAACATGGGAAGTTTGATGCTAAAGCAGATGAAGGAATTTTTGTTGGATATGCTGTTGATAAAGCATACAGAGTCTATAATATGAGAACCAACATTGTTATGGAATCAATACATGTTGTGTTTGATGATAAAAAGATTGAAGGATTGCAGGATGGAGATTACCATGAGAGCCTCAAATTTGACAATGCGGAGATGGTTAGTGATGATAGTGATGATGAAAGTGATCAAGAAACTACAACTAAGGATATGGCAGAAAAATCTACAACTAATGAAGCTAATAACTCATCATCCATAGAGTTAAAAAATGCTTCATTCATCGGGAGACAATCTGCATCATCCATCGGGAGACAATCAGCCTCATCCGTCAGAACTCCAAGTGCTTCATTCTTCGGGTCATTGAGAGAAGCTGAAAGTCAAGGTAAATCACTCACAGAAAGTTCCCCTCTCTCAAATCAAAGACTCACTAATTCAGGGGGAGTTTCTAATAATCAAAACTCAATCACACATTAAGATAACAATGAGGCCTCTTCATTTAGGGCTAATCTACCTCAACAAATAAAATGGACAAAGGATCACCCCTTTGAGCTCATCATTGGTGATGTATCTTCTAGAGTTCTGTTAGGAATATATGTGCATTAGTTTGATGATATGTTTAACAAAACACTTAAGTAGAAATTTAGTGTCTGTAGCCTCAACGGATAAGACCACTTTGGCTATCCGTTGATGGTGTAGCTTTACTTAGAAATAAGTCTAGTATTGTAGCATATTTCAGTCTCTGTATTTAAAATTGTAATTCTTAGAAGTTGAGAGAAACTATGAGTCATGTTGACTACTAGATGATATGCAGATAGGAAGGCCAATTGTAAATATTTCATGCCTTGTAATTTTGTATAAATGAAGTGGTATCAACGGATGACTTAAAGACCTTCAACGGATGAGAAGCTAAGCTTCAACGAATGTCTCTAAAGCTTCAACGGATAACATCCTTCAACGGATGAGAGCATCAACGAATGAAAGCTTCAACGGATAACATCCTTCAACGGATGAAGTCATCAACGGATGAAAGCTTCAACGGATGTTCTGCTAATTAGCCGTTGATAAGTGGTAGTTGTACCTACAAACAGAGGCACGTGGGTTGACAGAGAAAACCTGAGATATGGTAGCCGAATTTCAGGATCAACAGAAAAAGCAGCCGTTCTTCTTTAGTACAAAGTTGCAATAGTCAACAAAGTACTTGAGTGAACAGGAAAAGAAGCAAGTGAAGAACTTATTTTACTATTGTAATTTTATATTGTTTTTCACTTGTACACTTGGTAATATATATAAACCAAGAAGAAGCTAGTAATTAGAGAGAGATTTTTCCAGAGCTGTTAAGAAATATCTTGAGAGAAAATTCATCTAGTTTGTACTAGGATGCAGCTGTGATCAACATTGTTGAACACAGATTTTCTAATATACCATCTCTGGTGGAACAACAAATCCACCAGAAAAGTTTTTAAAGTTTGTTGTGTTCTTTACATTTTGTGTTTGAATATATATCTGTCTGCATTAGCTCAAAGCAATTCATACACTTGTTCATCTAGAACACACTGCTTTAATAAACTTCTCAAAACTTGAAAAAGTTTTGAGATTTACATTCAACCCCCCCTTCTGTAAATCTCATTGTTAGTCCTCTAGGAATAACAATTGGTATCAGAGCAAGCTCTTGACACACAAAGAGTTTAAAGATCTTGGAATCTAACAAAGATGAGTAAGAAGGATATTGGAGTAAAGATCCCAGTTCTTGACAAAGACAGTTATCACCACTGGAAGGTGAAAATGCACCTTCATCTACTCTCCCAAGATGAAGGTTATGTAAACTGCATTGAGAATGGTCCTCACATTCCCCACAAAGTAGCCACAGTTGCTACGGCCACAATTGCTGTTGGTCAATCCATTCCAAAACCTAGAGCAGAATGGACAATGGAAGACACAGAAGAAGTCCACAAGGATAAGAAGGCTATGAACATTTTGTTTAATGGTCTTGACAAGGATATGTTTGATAATGTGATAAATTGTTCAACTGCCAAAGAGGTTTGGGACACAGTTCAGCTGCTGTGTGAAGGTACAGAACAAGTAAAAGAGAACAAAATGCAGCTTCTCATTCAACAGTATGAGTACTTTCATTTTGAAGAGAATGAATCTTTAAATGACACATTCAATAGATTCCAAAAACTGTTGAATGGACTGAAGCTGTATGGTAGAGTGTACCAGGTGAAGGATTCAAATCTTAAATTTTTGAGATCCTTACCAAAGGAATGGAAACCCATGACTGTTTCCTTAAGAAACTCTCAGGATTATAAGGACTTTACTCTTGAAAGATTATATGGAATCTTGAAGACTTATGAACTAGAGTTGGAACAGGATGAGGTATTGGAGAGGGGGAGAAAGAAAGGAGGTTCAGTTGCATTGGTAGCTGAAAATGAGAAAGAATGCAGAAAAGAAACTGTGAGATCTACATCAAGCTCCAAAGATGGTGTAAGAAATCCAGAATCAGACAAGGGTAAAGGGCAAGTTGCTGAAAATGAAGACAACTCCAGTCAAGATGACTCTGATGGTATTGATGAGCATCTTGCATTTCTGTCCAGGAGATTTGCAAAGATGAAGTTCAGGAAAAACACTAGAGCCACTAAACCCTATAAGAACATGGTGGACAAATCCAAGTTCAAGTGTTTTAATTGTGGTATAAGTGGACACTTTGCAAGTGAGTGCAGAAAGCCAACCTCTGAAAAGAAGAAATTTGAACAAGTAGATTACAAAAAGAAATATTTTGATCTACTCAAACAGAAGGAAAGGGCTTTCATTACTCAAGAAAAGGACTGGGCAGCTGATGGAGATGAAGAGGATGAAGATGTGGATTATGTCAACCTTGCTCTCATGGCTGATTCTGAAGAAAACGAAGTTAGTTCATCAAGCAATCAGGTAATCACTACTGATTTAACACAGCTTACTAAAGAAGAGTGCAATGATGCTTTCAATGACATGTCTACTGAATTGTATCATTTGCGTGTGTCTCTTAAATCTCTTGCTAAAGAAAATAGTAGGATCAAAGAGAACAATCTATTTTTAAGCAATAGAAATAATGTGTTAGAAAATAAGTTGATTGACCTAGAGAAAACCAAATTGCATTGTATATCTGTTGAGAATGAACTAGCTGAATCTGTTAAGAAAGTAGAAATACTTTCCAATCAATTAGAGAAAGAGCAAGAGGTGATTAAAGCCTGGAAAACATCTAGGGATGTAAGTGCTCAAATTGCCAAAGTCCAAGGAATTGAATCATTCTGTGAAACTGCCTGGGATAAAAATAAAAAGAAACTGGAATTAATTGATGGACTGTCAACGGATGTGGAATCAACGGATGATGAAAGTTATCCGTTGAAG
Source organism: Apium graveolens (assembly GCF_009905375.1). Taxonomy (NCBI): domain Eukaryota; kingdom Viridiplantae; phylum Streptophyta; class Magnoliopsida; order Apiales; family Apiaceae; genus Apium; species Apium graveolens. The sequence continues at coordinate 217,681,812 of NC_133649.1, read as the reverse complement.
GAAGAAAAGGAACATCCGTTGAAGGTTCCTCAATTAAAACAGGCAGATGTTTCTAAAAGAGAAAATCTAAAGAAACTCAACAAAAAGTTTGGTTCAACTTCAAAGAACTTTGTCAAAGAAGAAGCAAGCACATCCAAAGATGTCAGAAAGGTGAATGTAGGGCACATGACCTTAGAACAGTTAAACAATAGGCTCAAGATGGTTGAGGATAAAAAGGAATCCAAAAGGAAATCCAACAGAAATGGGAAGGTAGGAGTTAACAAACATAACAATTACACACCTGATAAGTATGCTCCTAGAAAAAGCTGTGTGCATTGTAGTAGTGTTAATCATCTATCTGCTAATTGTAAATCTATTAAGAAATCTCCCATAACTGTACCCTCTTCCATGCCTAACATGTCTGTATCACCTCTACATGCTATGCCTGTTATGTCTCAACAAAATCCTTATGCACATTTTGCAAACATGCCATATTTTAACAATCCTTATCTTGCTGCATTCAGTATGCCTCAATTGCCATACAATATGCCAATGTGGAATAACATGTATGCACAATCCATGCCTAATAATTCTATAAATGTGCTGGATAATGTTGTGACTAACCCTACACCTCAACCAACCACATCTAAGACCAAGGTTGACTCAAACTCACCTAAGTCTAAAGATGCAGGAGGAATGAAGTCTAGGAGAAAGGCTAACAAGAATGGACCCAAGGAAACTTGGGTACCAAAATCAAATTGATTGATTTTGTGGTGTGCAGGAAAATAGAAGAAATCTATGGTACTTGGACAGTGGCTGTTCAAGACACATGACTGGAGATTTCTCCCTGCTCACAGAGTTTAAAGAGAGAGCTGGCCCCAGCATAACCTTTGGAGATGACAGCAAAGGGTTTACTATGGGATATGGCTTGATTTCAACAAGGAATGTCATCATTGAAGAAGTTGCATTAGTTGATGGTCTCAAGCACAACTTACTGAGTATCAGTCAACTATGTGATAGAGGGAATACAGTTTCCTTCAATTCTGAAGCCTGTGTTGTCACTAGTAAGAAAGACAACAAAGTGGTTCTAACTGGAGTTAGAAAAGGAAATGTGTACTTAGCTGACTTCAACTCTACAGATGCAGAATCTATTACTTGTCTCTTCAGCAAAGCAAGTTCAGTTGAGAGTTGGCTATGGCACAAGAAGCTATCCCATTTGAATTTCAAGACAATGAATGATCTAGTCAAAAAGGACTTAGTAAGAGGAATTCCTCTTGTTGAATTCTCAAGGGATGGTCTGTGTGATGCTTGTCAGAAAGGCAAACAAAGGAAAGCATCATTTCAGAAGAAGCTTGAAACAACAATTGATGAACCATTACAGCTGCTACATATGGATTTGTTTGGACCAGTCAATGTATTGTCAATAGCAAGAAAAAGATATTGCTTAGTGATTGTAGATGATTTCTCAAAGTTCTCATGGGTCTGTTTTCTTGGATCAAAGGATGAAGCAAGTGAAATCATTATCAATCACATCAGGCAAGTCAATAATCATCCTGACTTGAAGGTAAGAAACATCAGGAGTGACAATGGAACTGAGTTCAAGAATTTGACATTAAGGCTGTTCTGTGAAGAAAATGGAATCATGCATGAGTTCTCAGCTCCAAGAACACCTCAGCAAAATGGGGTAGTTGAAAGAAAGAACAGATCTTTAATTGAGGCTGCCAGAACAATGCTTGAAGAATCAAAGTTACCAACATATTTTTGGGCTGAAGCTGTTAATTGTGCCTGTTTCACTCAAAATATTTCTTTGATCAATCAAGCTAAAGGCATGACTCCTTATCAGTTGTTCAAGAAAAGAAAGCCAACTCTAAACTTTCTTCATGTCTTTGGATGTAAATGTTTTATACTGAGGAATCAATCTGACCATAAAGGGAAGTTTGATGCAAAGGCTGATGAAGGAATATTTGTTGGTTATTCAGCTGGAAAATCTTATAGGGTCTACAATCTAAGAACCAACATTGTTATGGAATCTGTGCATGTTGTGTTTGATGATAAAAAGATTGATGGACTAACAGATGAGGAACATTATGAGAGACTCAAATTTGACAATATTGAAATATATTATGATGATAGTGAAGAAGAGATTGATGGAGACGACACTTCAAAAGGAATACAAAATTTGCTCCTGGATAATGCACAAAATTCAGCATCCGTTGAAAGACATTGTGCATCATCCGTTGAAGTACTTAATGAAGCATCCGTTGATCATAGCTCATCAACTGATAATCAATTTACATCATTAATTGATGGAACTCCAAGTTCCCTGCAAAGGACCAACAACTCAGGGGGAGTTTCAACTAATCAAAACTCTATCTCACATCATGACAATACTGAGATCACCTCATCTAGAGCTCATCTTCCACCTCAAAGGAAATGGACCAAGAATCATCCCTTTGAACTGATCATTGGTGATGCATCATCTAAAGTGCAAACAAGAAGAGCTACTCAAGATGAATGTCTGTATAGTAGTTTTCTATCTCAGGAGGAACCTAAGAAAGTGGAAGAAGCCTTATTGGATCCAGATTGGATATTAGCTATGCAGGAAGAGCTAAACCAATTTGAGAGAAACCAAGTTTGGAAGCTGGTACCCAAACCAAAGAACAAGAGTCCTATTGATACAAAATGGGTATTCAGAAATAAGATGGATGAAAATGGCATTATCATAAGGAATAAAGCCAGATTGGTTGCTAAAGGCTATTCTCAGCAAGAGGGAATAGATTTTGATGAGACATATGCTCCTGTTGCAAGACTTGAAGCTATCAGAATCTTTCTAGCCTATGCAGCCCATGCCAATTTCAAAGTCTATCAAATGGATGTCAAGAGTGCATTTCTAAATGGGAAATTAGAGGAAGAAGTATATGTAAGTCAACCTCCAGGATTTGAAGATCCAAATTTTCCAGACTATGTGTATTATCTGTTGAAAGCACTCTATGGACTGAAGCAAGCACCTAGAGCCTGGTATGAAACATTATCAAAATTTCTTTTGGAGAATCACTTCACTAGAGGTACTGTTGATAAAACTCTCTTCTTTAGAAATGTTAATGGCTCTAGTATACTTGTTCAAATTTATGTAGATGACATAATATTTGGTTCTAAAGATAATAAACTTTGTAAAAAGTTTGCTAAGCTAATGCAAAGTAATTATGAAATGAGCCTAATGGGAGAACTAACCTATTTTCTTGGTTTACAAATTAAACAAGTTAGTAATGGAATTTTCATTAGTCAAACTAAATATATTCATGATCTTTTAAAGAAGTTTGACTTAATGGAATGTTCATCTGCAAAAACTCCCATGGCCACTGCCACCAAACTTGAATTAAATAAGACTGAAAGGTCTGTGGACATTACAAGTTATAGAGGCATGGTAGGTTCACTTTTATATTTAACTGCTAGCAGACCAGATATAATGTTTGCTACATGTCTGTGTGCTAGATTTCAAGCTGATCCTAGGGAGTCTCACTTAATTGCTATCAAGAGAATTTTCAGATATCTCAAGGGTACACCAAATTTAGGAATTTGGTATCCTAGAGAATCTGGCTTTGATCTAATTGGTTATTCAGATGCAGACTATGCAGGTTGCAAAATAGACAGGAAAAGTACAACAGGCTCCTGCCAATTCCTGGGAAACAAGCTTGTATCATGGTTTAGCAAAAAGCAAAATTCAGTCTCTACTTCTACAGCTGAGGCTGAATACATTGCTGCTGGAAGTTACTGTTCTCAAATGTTATGGATGAGGAATCAACTCCTTGATTATGGACTTCATGTTGATAGAATACCTATCTTTTGTGACAACACAAGTGCCATAGCCATAACAGAGAATCCTGTGCAGCACTCAAGGACCAAGCACATTGATATTAAGTACCACTTCATCAGGGAGCATATCATGAATGGTACAGTGGAACTACATTTTGTTCCAAGTGAACAACAAATTGCTGACATATTTACCAAGCCACTTGATGAATCAACATTCACAAGATTGGTAAGTGAGCTAGGTATGCTTAATTACTCTTAAAATTCATGTCTTCTTTGCAATTTGATGTGAAGCCTGAAATATATTAGTTGCTAGAACAAATTTGACTTTTAACAAAGTTTATTCCATCAACGGATGTTCCCTATCCGTTGAAAGTCAAAATTGCTCTATCAACGGATATTCATTATCCGTTGAAAGACAAGTATATCTCTGGAACTTTTATCCGTCAACGGATAAAGCTGAAGTACCTTTCAACGGATGACAATTTACATTATCCGTTGAAATGTCACATCAGACGTTTGAGGTGTTTCACAACCGTTGATTCTATTTTCTTAACCGTTGATACCATACATACATCTGTATGTATTGGTTTTAAAGGTAGTTATTAGAATACTTACAGTTTATTCTTAAACGACTGAAATTCACTAACACCTATTTATTGATTAATCCTTTATTTATTTCTTTTTCTTTGAAAGCATATAAGCCCTTCTGATTGTTCATTATTACTTTACGCTTTCTTAGAATTTCAAGCATTTACCATTTTCTCTCTGCAAAACCTTCAAGTTATTCTCTGCAATTTCTACTCACAACAATGGCACCAGTCGTGAAGATTATGTCTCAATCTGGGTTCATCTACGAGAAGAACAATTTCATAGCTCTGGTAGAAAAGAATGAAGCCCACTCAGATTATCACAAAATGATGGACTTCATCAAAAACTGTAAACTTAGCTATGCAATGCTGGAAGCCCCAACGATTTTCTGTGAAGTAGTTGAGGAGATTTGGACAACTGCTGAGTTCAACTCCATGGATATGACTATCTCCTTCACTCTCAAAGGTAAAAATCACTGTATTAACTGTGATGACTTACAAGCATGTTTTAAATTACCTGAGAACAATGCCATGACACCACACACTGATAGTGATGTATCCAGCATGTTAGATTCCATAGGTTACTCTCTTAACTCTGCTAATTTAGGGGGTATTAGACGAAAAGGCCTTAGGAAAGAATGGAGTTTTCTTGGGGATGCCTTCATAAAGGTTTTCTCTGGGAAAATTAGTAATTTTGATGCCATAACTTCATCTCTTGTTAATATGTTCTATATGCTTGTTTCTGATAGGTACTTTAACTTTAGCAACTATGTGATGCTAGAATTAGGTACTAGATTAGGTAACAAAGCTAATAGACCTAATAACATCTATTATGCTAGATTCTTTATGTTATTGGCTAACCATGTTGCTGAAGGTTTAGTCATTATCAATGAGAATAATAAACTCAAGTGCTGGGCACAAGAGAAAAGAGTTCTTGCAGACTTATTGAGAATGGATCTCAACAGCAGTGTGCAATTGGTATATTTACCAATCATGAATGCACCCCAGGTAGGTGAGGTAATTGCTTCTACAACTCCTACTTCTTCCAACCCCTCTATTTCTTTATCTTCTTTGGCCATGAAATCTGTGTCAATGCCCCAACAGATTTCTACCAAGGTCACCAAATCTAAACTTTCAAAATCCAAGACAAAGAAAACCACCTCTGTTGTTTCTCAAAAGACAACAGTTGTAACAACAACCATTAACCCTGAGGGAAGTGATCAGGGTGTGAGTGGTGAGGGGAGGGGTGAACATCAAAGAAACCCCCAGGATAAGGAAGGAGAGTTGAGTGCTTCCCAAGCTAGCCAAGCCCCAGTTTCTCAAAAAGCTGTGGTGGTTGAAAAGGTTTCTAGCACATCCCTAGTAGCATCCTCCCAAAAGGATGTTACTATTGAAAAGAGTTCCCAACCAGGAACACAGAACAAAAGAGGGAGGGACACTAAAGCCAAACACTCACCTACAAAAGCTTTTATTAGAAGAAAGAAGGCTAGAACCCAATCTTCTACACAGGGTGCACACACTGCACAGATACATCCATCTGTCTCTGTGCCTTCTCAAACTCAGTTTGATGTGACTCCAATAAATGTGGAGTCACAGCCCCATTCTCTCACAATAACTACACATCAATCACCAAATACTTCTTCACCATCTCTGGATGTGGATATGTTATTCCCATCAATTCCTGATTCTCCCTCTTTACAACTCAGGGAGGAGCCCCACTCAAATACAGGTGATCATCATCTTTTAGATGATTTGTTGGATCACCCGCAAATTCTTTCAGATATTATTGAAGGATCTGTATCAACACATATCAAATCAATCTATACAGATTCAACAGTTATATCACTTTCAATTTCATCTTCTTTTCCTTCTTTAACGGATATCACTCATCCGTTGACAAGTGGTTGCTCTTCAACGGATAAGCTCAACAGCAGTTATCCGTTGATAACAACAGTTTCACCTTCAACGGATATTCCACATCCGTTGATAGTCTCTACACAAATAACTGAAATGATTCCAAGTGTAGAAGACATGAATACTGTGCAATCACTTTTAGGATTGAGGGCAGGGACTGAAAATTTGAGTGAGAGGCTGGGTTGCTCCCAGGCAAAAGGAGAGATTGAGAGCACAAAAATGCATGCTATTTCTTCCAGCATGGCAAAAGTCAGTGAGTGGAGTACCACCTTAGAAGGTGAAGGTGAGGGAGTGAGATGTGTGAGCCAGGGGGAGCCCCTGATGCAAGAACATAGAGAAAAAGAGAGAAAAGCAGGTACAGTTGATACAAGGGTGGAACCAGCCATTGCTCATGAGTCAATGATTGTGGATGATGCTGAAAAGGAAAGACAATTTCAGCAACATTACAAAGCTGTAATTGATAACATTTCCTTGGATGCTGACACTTTTACTCATCCTGTGACAGCCTATCAAATGTTGGCTGCTCAGGGCAATGAGGAGGCAGAAAGGACACTACATCTAGTGCACTCAACAGAATCTCTTCAAAGGGATAAAGCTGCTATTAACAGGATGCCTTCTACAGCTGGTGAGCCATCTGAGGAATTTGGAGTAAATTCTGATGATGATGACTCTATTTCTTCTGATGGAAGCATGAACATAGGGGGAGATGAAGACCCTAGTTCCATTCCTAATCTACCTGAATGGGCCTTGACTAAGGAGCATAGAACAGGTGAATTCAATGTCCACTTGGTCAAACAAATCATCACTATTCAAAAGGCCATTCAGAACACTTCAAATGCAAATATCAAGGCTATCCTCCAAGCTCACCTGGACTCACTGCATCTCATAAAGTTGCAGAAAGTAAAGCAAAATATGAGTCTGGATGATCTCAGGAAAGATATTGCTGACTTGAAATCCTTCACTTCAGAAAAATTGGATTCAGTCATGCCCTATGGTACTTTGCAGGACTTGGTTTCGAGATTGAAAAAGGAATCAGTTACTGAACAAAGGCTGGCCAAGTTGGAAGACATAGTTCAAGGAATTGAAGATTCTGTGGCCACCCTTCTTCTCAACCAACAATCTCAAACCAATCTCCTAATGCAGCTGGCAAAAGCACAAGGCTTGACCCCTCTCCTTGATGATAACAAAAAGGGGGAGAATAAAAGGGAAGGGGAAGGAGAGCCCTCTACAAAGATTCAGATATCTAAAGTGCTAGTTCCTGCCATCACTACCTCTCCAATCATTCAAATCAAGGGAAAACCTGATGGAATTGATTTGATTCAGCTAGCAGCAGCTGAAATACAAATGAAAGAACAATGGAGGAAAATTGATGAAAGGTTACAATTGGTGTTTGGTTCTACACAAAATAAATCAACATCTGTGAAATTTAGCACAAAGATTGAACCAATCAACATGGAGCTCAAGCCAGTAGGGAGAAATAAGGTTGGAGAGACTTCTTTCAAGAATTTAAAACCTATGGTTCTAAAGCCTAACACTAGATCCAGTATGGACTCCACAAAGAATCCCCTAGACTTTGCTCAGATAAAGGAAGTAGACTTTCCTCTTCCAAAACCTGATGGAGACAAAGTTCTAAGTGCAAGCATCATAAAGAAGAAGGAGACCAAGGAAAAGGGTGAGAGAATGAACATGGCCTTTATCTATAGAGAGGGAAAGAGTATCTGTGTGATGCAAGGACATCCCAAATTTCTAAAGGCTAAAAGGGAAGAAACCAGAAGGTTGAAGAAAGAAGCTGTAAAACTCAAGGCTGACAAAAGAGCACAAGCAAAGCTTGAAAAACAGCTAAAGTCAAGCCAAGTTGAAGAAATGAAAGGAATTGAAGTCAGGGGTGAAGAAAAGATTGCTAACTTAGATGAGGTTCTTGGGAGCATATTTGGTGAAAATATGGAGGAAAGAGAGGAATGGCAGAAGGGAAACAGAAGAAAGGCCAAGGCACACAGAAGGAGTGAAGATAACCCTGAAGATACCAAATCTATATCTAAACCACTACCTTCCATACCTGAACCTTTTGTTGCTGATCCCTCTATAAATATCCATGGTGAACCAATCATTCCAAAAGAGGAACCTATTGATTGGGACAACATCACATTGCCTACCTTTGTAACCAATATACCACTACCAAAGAAACAGAAAAGAAAATCTAAATCTACACCTCCCCTAACCTCTAAGAAATTCACTCAAAAACAAAAACCTAACCCTAAGCCACCCATTTCTAAAGATGATTATGTTCACATCTGTGACATAAAAGAAGCTTCAGACATTAATCTCTATCTGGATGAGCTGGAGGAAGTAAGGGGAATAGCTGCCTACAGACAGCTACCAGAGAGATTGGTTTTCAGATATAAGGGAGCTGGGGAAAGAACATGGCCTCTCTACAGGATTCTAAATGAAGGCTACTCTACCTTGATCAGAGTCTTTTCAGCCATCAAAAAGGATTCTGGCTTTACCAGAACAGCCAAGACTGAAATTCTCAACAAGATTGCCAACATAAGGAAGACTTGGAGGGAACCAAATGCTTTGCCCAGAACCTTACTCATACAAGAAAGGGGAACTAAAATTCACAAATCACCTCATTGGTTGATGGAATTTAGAGATGACAAAGGAGTCAGAAGATTTTTCAGACTTGAAGACCAACTCAAGATTGCCAGCAATGAAACTCTCAAGGAAATGCAATCTAAGTTGGATATCAGTGATGAAGATGAAGCTGAATTCTTCAGACAACTCCAACTCCAAATTGAGGAAAATGACAAAGGGCTAGGAAAGAAAACCAGGGAACAAAGAAGAAAATGATGATTTGCTCAGGCTAGAGGAGCACCCTTGGAAATAATGTAAATCTTCAATTACCTCCTGGTACATACACTTTTGCAGCACTTTTTATATTTCTACTTAGTTTCAATTCAAATATTTGTTAAGTGTTTTGTTATCATCAAGTTAACCCTGAATTTATGCCTACAGTTCTTATAGACATAAATAGGGGGAGATTGTTAGGAATATATGTGCATTAGTTTGATGATATGTTTAACAAAACACTTAAGTAGAAATTTAGTGTCTGTAGCCTCAACGGATAAGACCACTTTGGCTATCCGTTGATGGTGTAGCTTTACTTAGAAATAAGTCTAGTATTGTAGCATATTTCAGTCTCTGTATTTAAAATTGTAATTCTTAGAAGTTGAGAGAAACTATGAGTCATGTTGACTACTAGATGATATGCAGATAGGAAGGCCAATTGTAAATATTTCATGCCTTGTAATTTTGTATAAATGAAGTGGTATCAACGGATGACTTAAAGACCTTCAACGGATGAGAAGCTAAGCTTCAACGGATGTCTCTAAAGCTTCAACGGATAACATCCTTCAACGGATGAGAGCATCAACGGATGAAAGCTTCAACGGATAACATCCTTCAACGGATGAAGTCATCAACGGATGAAAGCTTCAACGGATGTTCTGCTAATTAGCCGTTGATAAGTGGTAGTTGTACCTACAAACAGAGGCACGTGGGTTGACAGAGAAAACCTGAGATATGGTAGCCGAATTTCAGGATCAACAGAAAAAGCAGCCGTTCTTCTTTAGTACAAAGTTGCAATAGTCAACAAAGTACTTGAGTGAACAGGAAAAGAAGCAAGTGAAGAACTTATTTTACTATTGTAATTTTATATTGTTTTTCACTTGTACACTTGGTAATATATATAAACCAAGAAGAAGCTAGTAATTAGAGAGAGATTTTTCCAGAGCTGTTAAGAAATATCTTGAGAGAAAATTCATCTAGTTTGTACTAGGATGCAGCTGTGATCAACATTGTTGAACACAGATTTTCTAATATACCATCTCTGGTGGAACAACAAATCCACCAGAAAAGTTTTTAAAGTTTGTTGTGTTCTTTACATTTTGTGTTTGAATATATATCTGTCTGCATTAGCTCAAAGCAATTCATACACTTGTTCATCTAGAACACACTGCTTTAATAAACTTCTCAAAACTTGAAAAAGTTTTGAGATTTACATTCAACCCCCCCTTCTGTAAATCTCATTGTTAGTCCTCTAGGAATAACAAGTTCAAACAAGGAGAACAACTCAAGAAGAATGTCTATATAGTAGCTTCCTATCTAAGGAAGAACCAAAGAAGGTAGAAGAAGCTCTGTTGGATCCTGATTGGATTTTAGCTATGCAGGATGAGCTAAATCAATTTGAAAGGAATAAAGTATAGAAGCTGGTACCCAAGCCTAAAGGAAAGAATCCAATTCACACAAAATGGGTATTCAGAATTAAGATGGATGAAAATGGCATAGTGGTCAGGAATAAAGCTAGATTGGTTGCTAAGGGTTATTGTCAATAAGAAGGAATTGATTTTGATGAAACCTTTGCTCCTGTTACAAGACTTGAAGCCATCAAAATTTTCTTAGCCTATGTAGCCCATGCCAATTTCAAGGTCTATCAAATGGATGTCAAGAGTGCCTTTCTTAATGGAGATTTGCAGGAAGAAGTCTATGTGAGTCAGCCTCCTGGTTTTGAATACCCAAATTTCCCAAACCATGCTCCTATCTTTTGAAAGCACTCTATGGACTGAAGCAAGCACCTAGAGCCTGGTATGACACTTTATCAAAGTTCCTTTTGGGAAATCACCTCACAAGAGGTACTGTGGATAAAATTTTATTCTTTAGAAACGTTAATGGCTCTAGTATACTTGTTCAAATCTATGTAGATGATATTATATTTGGCACTACAGATGAAAAACTTTGCAAAAAGTTTGCCAAATTGATGCAAAGTAAGTATGAAATGAGCATGATGGAAGAACTAACTTACTTTCTTGGTTTACAAGTTAAGCAAGTTAGTGATGGAATATTCATTAGTCAAACTAAATACATTCATGATTTTTTAAAGAAGTTTAATCTAATGGATTACACATCTGCAAAAACTCCCATGGACACTACAACTAAGCTTGAATTAAACACTTTAGAAAAGTTTGTGGATATTTCAAGTTATAGGGGCATGGTTGGTTCACTTCTGTACTTAACAGCTAGTAGGCCAGATATAATATTTCCTACTTGTCTTTGTGCTAGATTTCAGGCTGATCCTAGAGAATCTCATTTAGTAGCTATTAAGAGAATTTTCAGATATCTCAAGGGAACACGAAAACTTGACATTTGGTACCCTAGAGATTCTGGTTTTGATATAACTAATTATTCAGATGCAGATTATGCAGGTTTTAAAATAGACATAAAAAGTACAACAGGAACCTATCAGTTTCTAGGAAACAAGCTTGTGTCCTGGTTCAGTAAAAAGCAAAATTCAGTTTCTACTTCTACAGCAGAAGCTGAATATATTGCTGCTGGCAGTTGTTGTGCACATATTTTATGGATGAAAAACCAATTGCTAGACTATGGTCTGCAAGTGGAAAGAATTCCTATTTTCTGTGATAACACAAGTGTAATTGCCATTACTGAAAATTCATTACAGCATTCAAGAACAAAGCACATAGACATCAAGTACCACTTCATAAGGGAACATGTGATGAATGGTACTGTGGAACTACATTTTGTTCCAAGTGAAAAACAGCTTGTAGACATATTTACCAAGACACTGGATGAATCCACCTTCTTAAGGTTGGTAAATGACTTAGGTATGCTTAATTATTCTTGAATCATTTCAGATATTTTGCAAGTTGTAATGTAGCAAAAAATTTAATTGATTTTTCAGTCTTGGATAAAATTTTGGCTAAGTCAAAATTTACATCCCCGCGGATGATCATTATCCATCGAGTTCGATCATCTGTCAAAATATAATTTGTTAATAAAATCAATTATTTTTCTGGAATATTTTATAACTCGACGGATAACTGATTTATCCTCATCCGTCGAATTGCCTTAATCCTAGCCGTTAATTCTCTAAACATTATCCATCGAGTATACTTACGGTTTGTAAGCATAACACGATGGATAAATGATGGAATTTTTTTTATTTTATTTTTAAACGGCTATTTTGGACAATTTTTATTGGTCACTTTATTTTACTTTATTACTTTTTGACAGTTATTTTTTGAGATAGTATAAAAGCAAAATTCATTTTCATTACTTTTCTTTTATCATTCTCAATTCATCTACTCTAACTTCTTTATTTCTCAAAAGCAATTACCCTCTCTCTCTCTACCTGCAATTTTTACTCTCTAACAACGGCACCAGTCGTCAAAATCATGTCTCAGACTGGCTTTATCTATGAGAAGAACAATTTTACAGCTCTAGTGAATAAGGGGATTCAACAGTCTGGCGACTACCACAAAATGATGGATTTTGTGCAAGGCTGTAAGCTCAAATATACCATGCTAGAGTCTCCCACTATCTACTTTGAGGTTGTGGAGGAGATATGGACAACTGCAGTGTACAACTCAACTGACAAGACCATCACTTTCACTATTAAAGGTAATGAATTCTGTGTTAATAGTGACATTGTTAAAGCGTGCTTTAGGATTCCTGATAATACTATCACTACTCCACACACATACATTGATATTGTTAACATGTTAAACTCCATGGGTTATGCTCTCACCATCTCTAAATTAAGTGAAATTAGGAGATTGGGTTTTTGGAAAGAACGAAGTTACCTGTGTGATGTAGTTACTAAAGTATTTTCTGGTAAAATTAGCAATTTTGATTCTGTTAATATGTTCATGCTCAACATGCTTTACATGCTAGTAACTGATAAATACTTCAATTTTAGTGATCTAATCTTGTTTGAGTTAGGGTTTAAGTTAGGGGAGCTTAATAAGAGGGGTAATAGTGTTTATTATGCTAGATTTTTCATGATGCTTGCTAACCACCTCTCTGAGGACATTGTGATTGAGAACCCAACCAACAAGTTAAATTGTTGGGTTCAAGAAAGAAGAATTATTGTAGATCTCAATAGAGCAGATCACCACAAAGATGTGCCACTCTTCTACTTTCCAGTAATTGAGGCACCTCAGGTAAGTAAGGTAATTTTAACTGTCTCTACTCTTCCAACCTCAAACATTTCTTTGCTTTCTAGTGCAACAATGGCAACTGTGTCAATGACCCAACAGTTGCCTACCCAAGCTGCCAAACCATCAAAAGTTTCTAAATCCATAGCTAAGAAAGCCCCCCCCGATTTCTTTCAAAAGAGATCAGCTGTAAAATCCACCAACCTAAAGAGGGGAGTGTGAAGGTGGGTAAGAAAGGTGAGGGACAGGGTGAAAATAAGAGAAGCCTTAAGGATAAAGATGGTGAGAAGAGTTTACCCAAACCCAGCCACACCACAGTTTCCCAACAAATTGTGGTTGTTAATAAGGACAAAAGCTAAATTCTAGTTTTATCCTCCCAAAAGGATGTAACTATTGAAACAAGCTCTCAACCAGGAGCACAGAAAACAAGGGGTAGGGACACAAATTCACCACAAACTTACACAAGAAAAAAGAAAACTAAAACCCTTGGGTATGCACAGGGTACACACACAGTGCAAACTGGAGCTAAAGACCCAGTCACTACACCATCTCAAAGTCAAATTGATGTGGCTCTAATAAATGTGGAGTCACAACCAAAATCTGTACAAATTAAAAACCTCAAACACCAAATTCTCCTACACACTCTTTGGATGTTGACATGATTCAAACATCTCAACCATATTCTCCATCTTTAACTCTGTTGGAGAAGCCAAAAATCCATGCAAGTGAGCATCATCTTCTAGATGATTTGTTGGTTCACTTGCCATTTCTTTCTGAGAATGTTGAAACATCTGTGCCAAAATTCTCATCAATCTGCACAAAGTCTACAATAGTATCCACTCCACACTCATTCATTTCTACTCACTCGATGGATATTGTTCATCCGTCGAGTAGTGATTGTATCCCGACGGATGTGTCTAACAACAGTCATCCGTCGGATAGTCAAATTACTAACCCGATGGATATTTCTCATCCGTCGGGTGTCTCTGCACAACTCCAAAGTTCAACTATATTTACAAGTGCAGATGACTTAGTAATTGTGTAATCACTATTAGGATTGAGGGAATGTAGTGACTTGCGTGAGAGTCTGGGTTGCTCCTAGGAAAAAGGAGAGGAAAAGAGTGATCCAATGCAGTTCATTTCTTTAGGATCGGCAAAAGTGAGTGTGAGGAGTCCCACCTTAGATGGTGAAGGTAAGGGTGTGAGGGTGGGGAGCCAAGGTGAGACCTTGATGCAGGAAAAGAGAGAAAATGAGAGAAATGCAGGTACTGGAGATATAAGGGTGGATATCATTGTAAGTGAGTTAAGGAATGTCCAGGATGCAGACAGGGAGGGACTATCTCAGCAAACTCAAGCTATTATAGATTCTACCTCTTTCGATGCTGAGACATTTACTCACCCTGTTCCAGCATTTCAACTTCTAGCTGGACAGAGCAATGACAATGCAGAAAGAATGCTCAATTTGGTGCACACCACACAGTCCATGCAAAGAGCTAAGGATGCCATCACAGCTTTTCCCCCAACAGCTGATGATGTTGATTATGAGACTGGTGGTTCAGAAGAATTCTTTGGAGGTGAGGGTGGAGAAAGTGAATAAGAGCCATTGGACATAGGGGGAGAAGTAGGCCCTAATTCCAGATCAAGCTTGCCATCATGGGCCTTCTCCAAGAAATGTGATGATCACCATTTCAAGACCACACTCATCCAACTTATCAGCCAAACATAGTCTGCACTTTAATCAACCACAAATTCTAGCACCAAGAAGCTTCTGCAAGCACACCTTGCTTCTCTGCAATTACAACAAATCCAAGGTCTTCAACATAATCAGGATGTCACTACTATCAAAGGTGAAATTGATCAAATGAAAAGGGATATTTCTGAAAGGTTGGATTCTAAAATTCCAGAGACAACAATGACAGACATCAAAAGACAGCTCAGGAAAAACTCTGATCTTGCAACCAAGGTGGATTCCTTGGACAAAAGAATGGTTGCTATGGAAGCTTCTCTTACATCAATCCATCTACACCAAGCTCAACAAAAAGACTTGCTTCAGAAACTGGTGGCTACACAGACCTCCTCCTCTACTCAACTTGCTGATGCCAAAAAGGGGGAGAAAGAGAGTTCTAGGAGTGAGGGGGAGCAAAAAGTGCTTAACATTCAAGTGAGTAAAGCAATTGTGCCAACAATTGCTTTCACAAAGCCACCAACTAAAGATAGCATTGATCTGATAAATGAAGCAGCAACTACTTTGAGAGCAGCTGAGAAGAAGCAGTTTAGTCCAATCAACTGGGAGAAAATTGATGAGGATATTCAAAAGAAATTTGGTCTAGCAAAGAAGCCAGAAAAATTAGTCATTCATCACTCTCAAGTCAGGCAAATTTCTGTGAATGATATGAGCATGAACTATCTGGAGAGAGGCCAGATATCCTGCATCAAATCCCCAAAGGCAGTTCTAATCATGAAGCCAAAGGTGAACTACCCAAAGTCTTCACTCAGGAACCCTTTGGACGCAGTGTATGAGACACCAAAGCCTGATGAGAAGAAGCTGTTGGCCAGGTCTATAGCATTCTACAAAGATCCTGCAGATTCAGCTCTAAAAAGGAGAATTCCCAATATTTTCAGAAATGGTAAGAAAATTTGTGTGGTGGCTGGACACCCTCAATTTGTTGAAACAAAAAGGGAAGAAAAGGCAAGATTGAAGCAAGAAAAGAAGCAAGCTGTTCTAGATGCTAAAAAGGTTAAACAAAAGAAGGAGCAAGCTGCTATCTTGGCCAAGTTGCAAGCTGTGAAACCCACACAACAAATTCCTGAACAACCATTTGAAACCACTGAATCTAAAGATCAGAAAATGCAAGAAGCACCTCAAAAGAAAAGAAAATTCAGATACAAGCTTTCTTCTAAAAGAAAATTGGATTTTAGTGATGAGGAGATGGAAGACTACTTTCCCAAATAGTCTACTTCTACAACAACTCAAACATCCATGCCCTCTGTGGCACATGAAGAATTCAAGATAGATGCATCCAAGAATTTCCATGGTGAACCTATCATTCCAAAGGATGAGCCAATAGACTGAGATAGTCTACCAATTCTTGAACTCAATCTACCTCATTTCATGAAGCCAAAGAAAACAAAGACCAGAGTAGTCATGAAAGTGAAGCCCTCAACTCTCAGATCTAAGTCCCTAACCAAATCTCAAACCAAGGTCAACAAGGGAGATATCATGTACATCTGTGACATCAAGGAATTCTCTGATCTAAACCTCTATCTAGATGAACTGGAAGAAGTTAGAGGGATTGATGCTTACAGGAATCTACCTGAAAAGGTAGTATTCAAGTACAAGGCAGGAAAAGAGATGACATGGCCACTTCACAGGATTCTTCAAGAGAGCCAATCTATACTGATAAAAGTCTATTCATCTTTGAAGAAGAACTTTGGATTCAATGTGACAGCTAGAAGACTAGTTTTAAAGAAGATTGAAGAACTGAGGAGTATTAGAGCCAAAGATGCACTCCCAAAGACTTTAACTATTCCTTACACAGGAAGTAGAGTGCATCTAAGGCCCTACTAGCTGATGGAATTCATGGATGATAAGGGAGTTAGAAGATTCTTCAGACTAGAGGACCAGCTGAGCATCTCTAGTAATGAGACTCTACTCGAAATACAAGAAATGCTAGATCTGTCAGAAGCTGATGACTTGAGTTCCACAGACAGCTCCAAAATCAGATAGAAGAAAACAACAGGAAGCTTGGAAATAAATCCAGACCATCAAGGAAATAGATCAATTTTCTCAGACTAGAGAAGCACCTTGAAAATGACTGTGAGCAAATCTTTGTACACTTTGTCTTGTAAATTCTTTAGTAAATATTGCAGCACTTTTTAGTTTTATGTACTACCTTTTAAATTTGTATCTTTAGGATGTTTTGTTATCATCAAGTTTCTCTTAATTTATGGCTACAATTCCAGTAGACATAAATTGGGGGAGATTGTTAGGAATATGTTGTGTACTTGATGATAAGCTAAACAAAACACCTTAGTAGATTTGACTTAGTGAATTTTGTAGCACCCGACGGATGATCAATTACAGTCACGACGGATGAGTCAATATAGTCCCGACGGATGACTAATTGATATCCATCGGGTGAGTAGCTTATGTAACAATAAGTCATGTAACATATTTCTACAAACAACTTTGTATAGATTCTGTAGTAGCATATGAGTCATGTTGACTACTAGTAGATATGCAGAATAGGTTGATTAATTGTAAATATTAGATGTCTTGTAATTCTGCATAAATGAAATGGAGTCAAGTGTCAAATAGCTACCCGGCGGATGATCAACAAGGCTACCCGACGGATGATCAACAAAGCCACCCGACGGATAACAAGCATGTACCCGACAGATGATCAATTCAAATATCTGTTAATAGTGACAACACAGTCATATGCGTTGGGTGTTTGCAAAAGGAATGTGGAAGCCTGTTTAACAGGAAATGAAGAGCAAAGAAGCATTACCATGTCCATGCAAGTTAAGAAGATTTTCAAAGATGCTGAAATAGAGTAGTGAAACAACATGGAGTTTGAATTGATAGTTTTGTCTTATTATCCTGTCTTATTATCCTGTCTTATTATCCTGTTTTAAACCAAGTGTAGCTAGTAGAACAAACAACTAAGTAAACACTTTTAGAAGAGAAATAGAAAAAGCTGTAACTGTTAAGAAGTTCTCTGTAGTTTGTTTGTTCACTTGTAAAGCAGCTGTGAGACAATTTGTTCTTCACAGAGTTCTTAATTCGATATCTATATCTATATATATATATATATATATATATATATATATCTAGTGGATACTTTCAAATCCATCAGAAAGTTTTAAAGACTTGTGTTTTTATTACTTTGTGTTTTTGATTTATTTAACTTGTGATTCTGCACCTGGCAAATCAAAACACTTATATATATAGTTTGAGTTAGAACATTTTAAGTTCAAGAAAAAGTTTACTAGAATTACATTCGACCCCCCTTTCTGTAATTCTTGCTGCATTGTTAGGGACTAACAATTCCTATCATTATTTACATTAATGTTTTTATCTTATTATTCATATGTTGGTACTGCTGAGCGTTTATGCTCACCCTTGCAACCTGTTATGTATATATGTCGCAGATGCCTAGAAGACCAGTCAGACAGACCCGTGTTCCCGCCCCTTCAGGACCCGACTCCTCAGAGGTAGTGTATATCAGGCCACATACGGTTTGATGAGTTGCTGAATAAAGCTAAAGTGTGTCAGACTTTTGAATAAATGGTTTGTAATAATGTGAACCTGAATCATACTTGAACCTGGATCGGATCTTGGTTCGGGGTCGAATTAGCATATTATAATAATAATCTTGTTGTTTATATTTCTGGTGTTTGTGTTGAGTGACGCAACTCCTGACCCCGGGATTGAGGCCGTCACAGTTGGTATCAGAGCTACAGGTTCAAGTCCCTGATCCAGGTTAGGGATTGTGTCGAATAGGTATAGAATTGAGTCTTAAGGTTTGAGTCAGCAACTCATATAGAGGATCAAACCTTAGAGTCATTCAAGGGTTCCGACGGCGTTACCCTTGCATTTATTAAATGTTTTGATAGAACTGCCTTGACCTTGTGGTGTCTTTCCTATATTTATCCTGTTTGCAGTGGCCTATTGTGATTTCTAGTTCTCCTTCTCGGGAGAACCCTTCAGACCCGGATAGCTCAGATTCCGAGAGGACCCTGGATGTTGTTGCTCAAGAGACCCCTATGCCCCCTCCACCAGTTCCTTCCCTTGTACCGAGAGACATCCCTGGACCTAGTACTCATCCCTGCTGGGTACGTAGCTCTGTGTCTGCTGTTAGGGTTTTTCCTCCCGGCTGTGGTCCCAGTTTTTCCTCGTCAAGACCTCCGGTTCCTCCTGTAGCCCCTAGTGGTACTTCTTCTCCGATCCCTTACCATGTTCACCGAGCGGTGAATATATCTTTTATCAGAGATCAGAGTCCAGGGTTGGCTGCTTAGCTTGACCAGATACCCGTTGCACATTTCCAGGGAATTTATGCCCCTTCCCCTGAGGTGCAGGCCCATGTGCGATCCTTGATCCAGATGGCTGTTGAGAGGGCTAGATCTATTGACCGTTTCATTAGCTCAGAGTTCAGGGCTGTGCAGTATCAGGACCTAGTGAACTAGTTAGTGTTTAAGCTAGGTTCTATCAGTGGTAGTGGTAGTGGTTAGACCAGGATTGCACCAGAGAGATAGATAACTCAGAGTTGGCTTCCAAGAGTTCTGTAGTTGTTTTCTTTGTATATGAACATTATGTTTTGATAGTTTGTAATAGGCGGAGGCTGCTATGACAACCAGTTTTGATGTGTATTTGGATGGTTTCTTTTCAGTTGGATTTCAGTTGTACTAGTTGGATTCATGTTGGATATTGTATTGTAGCTGCTTTTTCATTGTTCAGTTTTTATATATTTGTGCGTTGTTATTATTGTTGTTACTATTATTGTTGCTTCTGTTGGTGTCATTTCTAGATTATGATCATTCACTCAGGACGAATCCAATTAAACTGAGGATGAGGATATTGTCTTAGTGGAAACGCTCTCCTGATGCATATGTATAAACTGTTTGGAGAAATCCATTTTCTTATATATGTCTGTTATGTTTCAAGAGATGCCACTAAAGAAGAATTCTCAACCCTATAACGGATCTGCTGGGGATCCCTCCATGAGTGAATTGATGAATTTATTGCGTCAGCAGTCTTCACAACCGGCCCAACAGTAACAGCAGTTCCAGCAGCAGCAACAACAATTGCAGCAACAACAACAACAGCAACAGCAGCTCATACAACAACAATATCAGCAAATCCAACAGCAGCAACTGCAAATCCAGCAGCAACATGAGATGAGGGGGACAAACCAGGTTGTTAGCTTTAAGTCTTTCCAGGCAGTGAAACCCCCAGAATTTAAAGGAGAGGTAGATCTTGTTGCTGCTAGGATATGGTTGAAGGAAATGGAAAAGGCGTTTGCGCTCACCAAGGTGAGTGAGGATTTAAAGACGGATTATGCTAGTTATTTTCTGAAGAATGATTCGAACTATTGGTGGGAATCTATGCGAGCATTAGAAGGAGAAGGTCCTGTCCCATGGGCCATATTCACAGAGCTGTTCTTGGTAAAATACTTTCCGGACTGTCTCCAGAGTCGGATGGAGATGAAGTTTTTGGAGTTGAAGCAAGGAGACAGGAGTGTCACGGAGTATGAAGCAAAGTTTATGGAGTTGGGCCGTATAGCACCGGGATATGTGAGTTCAGAAGCTCAACGAGCGAAGCGGTTTCAACAAGGGTTGAAGTCAGAAATAAGGAGTGGAGTTGTAGCTCTACAACTCAAGACATATACTTTGGTAGTTCAGGATGCCTTAGTGATAGAAAGTGACCAGAGGTTAGATGCAAAGAAGCAGGGTGAGAAGAAAAGGAAGTTTGAAAGTGGACCTGCTAGGTCAGAATCAGGTATAGCAAGTCAGAAGTTCCAGCGTTAGTTTGGAAAGAATAAGAATAAGAAGTTCAGGAGACAAAATTTCCCTCAGGCTAGACCCAGTACCACTTTAGTTAACTCCACCCCGACAAGGCTTACCAAGTCGGTGATTGATTATAAGACATCTGGGAAGAAGCACAGTGGTCAGTGCCGAGAAAATAATAACTGTTTTAAGTGTGGCCAGAAGAGTCATTATTCTACGGAGTGTAAGTCTGAGACTCAAGGAGTAACCTACTTTAGTTGCGGAAAAGTGGGGCATATTTCTAGGAATTGCAAGTTAGTGACCTGAGGTAGTGTTGGAAGGAGCGTGTCCCAAGGACCAGCAACCAGTACTGCTAGATCTAGAACCTTTAAGATGACCCAAAAATCTCCAGCTCATGATTCCGATGTGGTTGCAGGTACGCTTTCTCTTAATTCCGTACCTGTTAACGTTTTATTTGATTCGGGAGCGTCCAAATCCTTTATATCTATGAATTGTGTGAATAAAATGTAATTGGTGTTGGAAGACTTAGAAGAACCTTTGACCATAGAAGTGGATAATAAAGATAAAGTGCCCGTAAACCAATTCTATCCTAAATGCTCCATAAATATTTCAGGATATACTTTCCCTGCCGACCTAATACCCTTTGAGTTAGGAGACTTTGATGTTATTTTAGGCATGGATTAGTTGTCTCTATATAAGGTAAATATTGACGGTAAGAAAAAGAGAGTTGTTATGTATACCCCAGATAATAACAGGATCAATTATCAAGGACAGAGGCAAGATAAAAAGTTTCTTTCAGTATTGCAAGCAAAGAAATTGTTGCGGCAAGGGTGTGAGGCATATTTAGCTCATGTGGTGGATATGAAGAAAGAGACCCCTACTTTGGATGAGATTCCCATAGTAAGAGAATTCCCTGACGTATTCCCAGAAGAGTTACCAGGGTTGCCACCTGATCGAGAAATAGAGTTCTCCATTGATTTGATACCCGGAGCTGAACCAGTTTCCAAAGCTCCATATAGGACGGCCCTAATAAAATGAAAGAATTGGCTAAGCAACTTCAGGAACTATTGGATAAGGGAGTCATTTGACCCAGTGTTTCTCCATGGGGTGCTCTAGTGCTATTCGTAAAGAAGAAGGATGGAAGTATGAGATTGTGCATTGACTACAGAGAGCTGAACAAGTTGACAATATAGAATAAATATCCTTTGCCATGCATCGATGATTGGTTTGATCAGCTTAAGGGGGCATGTTACTTCTCAAAGATTGATTTAAGGTCTGGCTACCACCAACTGAAGATAAAGCCCGAAGATATTCCCAAGACTGCATCCAGGACAAGGTATGGCCATTACGAGTTCTTAGTGATGTCGTTTGGATTGATAAATGTGCCAACGACTTTCATGAACTTAATGAATCGGGTGTATAAGGAATATTTTTATAAATTTATTGTTGTATTTATTGATGACATCCTTATATATTCAAAGACTCTAGAAGATCATGCGACGTATCTACGGATTGCCCTTCAGAAGTTGAGAGAAAAGCAATTGTATGTAAAGTTCTCTAAGTGTGAAATTTGGCTAACAGAGGTACAGTTTCTTGGACATGTAGTGAGCAATGAAGGTATTAAAGTAGACCCAGTAAAGATTGAAGCCGTATCAAAGTGGGAGCAACCGAAGACTCCGACAGAAATAAGAAGTTTTCTTGGATTAGCTGGATATTATCGAAGGTTTTTAAAGGATTTCTCGAAGATTGTATCCCCATTAACCAGGTTAACCAGGAAGAATGAGAAGTTTATTTGGACGGAAAAGTGTGAAGAAAGTTTCCAGGAATTGAAAAGGCGGTTAGTGACAGCTCCAGTATTAGCATTGCCAGATGAGACGAGAAACTTTGTGATTTATATAGACGCTTCTTTCAAAGGTTTGGGATGTGTATTAATACAACATGACAAAGTTATCGCCTATGCGTCCACACAACTGAAGCCTCATGAGAAGAAATATCCAGTTCATGACCTTGAGTTGGTAGCTATAGTGTTTGCTCTGAAGTTATGGCGTCATTACTTGTATGGGGAGAAGTGTGATATTTATACGGATCATAAGAGCCTGAAGTACATATTCACACATAAGGATTTGAACATGAGACAAAGAAGGTGGTTGGAACTGATTAAGGACTATGATTGTTCGATTAATTATCACCCAGGTAAAGCCAATGTGGTGGCTGATGCCTTAGAAAAGAGAAATTGAATATGGTTCGGATTGCGGATGAACTAGCACGAGACTTAGAAAAGATGAAGATTGAAGTTCGAGTACCAAATGAAAGTCAGGAGCAACTATATGAAGTTACATTCCAGCCGGCATTGATGGAAAAGATCAAAAGGTGTCAAAAAGGAGTTATGGAATAAGAGTTGGATACTTTGACGGGAGAGGAGTTATGTACTCAAAAGAATAACCAAGGTTTGTATAGATTTTCATCCAGAATTTGGATTCCTAATATAACAGAACTGAAGAATGAAGTAATATACGAAGCGCACAACTCTAGGTTTTCTATCCACCCTGGTAGCACTAAGATGTACCAAGACTTGAAGAGAAACTTTTGGTGGCCAGGAATGAAGAAGGATATTGCCAATTGGGTTACCGAATGTCAAGTGTGCCAAACGGTAAAAGCGGAGCATCAACGACCAAGTGGATTGTTACAACCTTTGAAGATTCCCCAATGGAAGTGGGAAGAGATTGCCATGGATTTTGTAGTGGGATTGCCAAAGACGAGAGCAAATCATGATGCTATTTGGGTGATCATTGATAGATTGACCAAGTCAGCGCATTTTCTTCCGATCAATGAAAGGTATTCTTTGGAAAAGCTAGTTAAGTTATATTTAGATGAGATAGTTACCAAACATGGAGTGCCTGTGTCTATAGTGACAGATCGAGACCTGAGATTCAATTCCAGGTTTTGGACCAAATTCTAAGAGTAAATAGGAACAAAGTTGAATATGAGCACCGCCTATCATCCTCAGATAGACGGTCAAAGTGAGAGAACGATTCAGACTATAGAGGATATGCTAAGAGTTTGTGTTTTGGATTTTAAGGGTAATTGGAATGAACACTTACCTTTGATTGAGTTCTCATACAACAACAGCTAACATGCCAGTATTGGAATGCCGCCCTATGAAGATTTGTATGGACGCAAGTGTAGATCACCATTGTATTGGGATAAAGTAGGAGAGAAGAAAGTATTAGGTCCCGAGTTGGTTTAGCAAACCAGAGATGCAATATTATTGATTCGGAAGAGGTTAGAAGCAACCCAAGATAGAGAGAGAAAGAATGCAGATTTGCATAGGAAGGATATGAACTTCGAGATAGGAGCTTTGGTGTTACTAAAGGTATCACCTTGGAAAGGGTTAGTGCGATTTGGTAAGAAAGAAAAACTTAGCCCCAGATTTATAGGACCATTTGAAGTTTTGAAGAAAATAGGGAAGGTTGCCTACGAGATAGCGTTACTACCGCAGTAGCAGCACATTCACAATGTGTTCCACGTATCTATGTTGAAGCCCTATATTCCTGATTCAAATCAGGTTATAGAGTACGAACCCATTGAGTTTCAGTCAGACTTACTTATGTGGAACAACCGATTCAAATCTTAGACCGTAAAGAACGAGTCCTTAGGAATAAATCGATCCCTATAGTATAAGTTTTGTGGAGAAATCCTCGAGTAGAAGAGTCTACTTGGGAATTGGAGTCAAACATGCTTGATAAATATCCTCATTTGTTTAGCTGGGTCAGATTCTGGGGAAAGAATCTTTTTAAGGGGGAAAGGATATAACGACTCATGTATTTTCTTTTTATTTTCAATATTTAAAAGTGTAATAAATGAATAAATAATTAAATAAAATGTGTTTATTGATTTTTGGCAGCAGTGTGTTAATTTTTACTAATTATCTGTGATCTATTGATATATGGTATGGATTTTTGTGATTTATTATCAAGATATGTGGTTTTGTTATGCTTGTAAAAGTGATTTTATTACAGTTTTAATTCCATAAATATTTGGATTGCCTCTAACATCTGTTTTATAATTTTATACTTTTAATAATTATTTTTAGGATTTTATAAAATTGGGAAATCAATATTTCACTAATTCTTTATCTTTAAATGATTTTCCGAGTGTGTTTATTTATAAATTCCATATTTAATTCCAGAATTCTTCAAAAATCATGGAATTCATATTTTACTAAGTTTATAATATTCTGGTAATTTTAAAATTGTTTTGGAAATTTTTGGGATTAATTTCACCCGCGCGTTATTTCGTTTAATTATTAAAAAGCGGGTATAAAGTGCACCTTAAAAAATGTTTTAGAATTTCGAAAATTATGTTTTTATGTACCCCGGGATATTTTTTATATTTTAAAACTAATTGGGATTTATTTCGAAATGTTTTTAACCGCTCTTTGTTTCGTAAATCCGGTATAAAACGAGATTACAGAACCTGGAAATTGCTTAGATAATAGGGCGACACGTATCATAATTCAGGATACATGTCTGCAGCTCCTTATTTGGGAAAATAAACACATCCCCACTGTCTCTCCTTCTCGGCTTCGACTGATTTCTTTTTCTTTCTCTCTCGAAATCTCTGTCTCTCTCTCTCTCTCCCCTTCTCTATTTCTTTCATTTCTCCCTCCTCCTTCCTGGGTTCTTGTTCGTCTGTTCTCCTCGGTTTTTTGGCCTATTTTTCCTGTGAGCCGCCACTATACTCCGGTTTGGTTTGGTTCTGTTTTGTTCAGTTGGTATGCATATATATATACCTGTATATATGTGTGTGCTCTGTGTATTTGTGTGTGCGTATTAGTGTGATTGTGTGTGTGGCGGCTCATGGCCGGGTGTGATTACCTGGCTGCTCTGTTGTGTTCCTCCGTTGGGTTGCTCAGTTTGGGCTTCTCAGTTGGGCTTTTGGTTTGGGCCTTATTTGGCCGCCTGTGTGTTGTTAGTTTGGACTGTGCAGACTTTTAATTTTAATTTTTAAATCCTTTTATTGCAGGGAATTTTTGAGTAATATTCGTGATAAAAATGAATTTATGCGAGAAAATTTTAGTAATTAATTGGCAAAATTTTTTGTTGGAATCCGAATTATCGGGTACCCCGAGAGTATTGCTGCCGTACCGCGATGACTCGTTACGAGCGGATGGTGGATGGTGATGACATTGTTCTGAGTCCTAAATTTTATAAATAAATAAAATGATTTTTATAAAATGTTTTCGAAAATAAATCGTATATTGGAATTGTACGTAAATAAATACGTGATTATGGAATTGGTGTTGTGACGAAACTTGTGGATTATTGTGATTGTTGACGTCGATTGTAATCGACGGGTAGGCTTATAAACAAAAGAGTTGCTGCCAAAATTTTCTAAAAATTTACTTCAAAAATGTACTTATTTCTATTATACGTGTTACCCCTATTTGTGTTCGGATTACGTGATTGCGTGTATAATTGCTATACGAGTCGGGTTATCGGATTGGGTTATTAAGATTTGAGGATATCAAGGATGTCGATATAACTGATTAGGGTATTCTGTATTTGTAGATCCCAATCGAGTCTCACCAGGACCAAGTCAGCATAAAAGCTACTTAGAATTTCCGAAAGCGTTGCAAGGCAAGTACCCCTAACCATTCTTTTATGGTTCAGTACGTATGAATAACTAATGTTTTAATCTCATAATGGAACAAAAACATTTTAAGTTACGTATCCCCTGTAGTTATAAATCACTGTTTTAAATCTATTTTGGGGAAAAGTAACTTCGAAAGGTACCTATCTCAAATAAAATGATTTGTGAACTAGATTTTTATATGTGCGCTGTTAAAATGAATGATTTTGAAATCAGATAGGTACAAGTGTTTTGAAAACTGGATAAAACGATCAGATATGGGATACATAGGGGCCATAGTAGGCCTATTGAGGTGGCGTAAGAGGCTAATTCGGTTGCGCGTAAATTATAACCGATTAGTCCAGCAGGTCAGAGACCTAGCTAGTCTCTGAGTTCCGGAACAGGTAAATGGGATGGCAGTTAGAGCCGTCTAGTGTTGATAGCTTGATCAGCCATCTTCACATATCCGTTACGTATCTGATTTGTCTTTGTGATTCCCGTAAGGGTATAAGTACTTGATACAGTGGTTTTATAAATATGAATAGCATGCTAAAATTTGACTCTGGTACTTACACATCACACTACTACGTTGTTTTGTAAAAACATGCTAGTCAGTGATATCCAGTTATCTCAGCTTTTCATTATGTAACATTGTTCACATGATTACAGCTCTGTTCCTATCATTGTTTACGTTACTGTTTTTATCTTGTTATTCATATGTTGGTACTGCTGAGCGATTATGCTCACCCTTGCAACCTCTTATGTATATATGTCGCAGATGCCTAGAAGACGAGTAAGACAGACCCGTGTTCCCGCCCCTTGAGGACCCGGCTCCTCAAAAGTAGTGTATATCAGGCCACATGCGGTCTGATGAGTTGCTGAATAACGCTAGAATGTGTCTTTGGAAATTCTGCTCATTCCTTTTGCCTTCAACTCTTCAGATCTTTTTATGAACATGTCTATTTCTTCATCATGCCTCCTTCTTCTTTCTTCAGCTTCAGCCTCATCTCTTTTCTTTCTTTCTTCCCTTATAATTGACCATTCATCTAGAGATGATCTCCATGCCTTTGTAGCAGTATCCTTGTCCTTTAACAAACTTATCACTCTTTTAATTTCTGTGGGAGCCAAAGAATCTATTAACTTTTTGTATAAGAGTGAATGTACCATCCTTAAAATAAAATCTAACTTCTCTCAGGGATACAGTCCAGACTCTAACAATTTCCTTAGCTAGATGTTGGAAATAGTCTTCATCTAAGGTGCACCAATTTAGAGGTAGAAAGTCAGATTCTTTAAAGCACTTCCTGATGGCCCTTTCAGTGACTTCTTCTTTCTTTGCAGGCTTGACTTTCTTAGGCTTTCTCCCAACAGATTTGTGCTTGAATTTTAGTGAAGGTTTGGCTAAAGGTAGGGTTGTCATTTTCTTGAGATTGGTGTGGCTTGAGGTGATTGGAATTTTTAGGAAAGAGTTGGTTTTTTGTTTGTATAAAAATTTTGGCTTAGATGTTTGGGAAGGTTTGATGTTCGAGATAGTTGATGTTGTAGGTTGAGCTGAGGTTTGAGTTGGTTGTGTTTGGATTTTTAGGGTTGTTTGAGTTTCTGATTCATCATGAGGCTTTCTACTCTTCCTCTCACCTCTTCTCTTCTTTTCTTCATCTTTCTTGTCATCCTCTTTCTTCTTCTCTCCACCCTTGCTCCCAGATGGCTTACTGGACTAACTACGATTTGAGCCAGAAGGATTTTGATCATTCTTCTGCTCATCATCATTGTTCTTGTTTTCTTAGCTTTTAAGATAGTTCCTAGGATCATGATAAGCTTCTTGTTGCTCATGACACAGTGTTTGGGGATATTGAAATGTCTGAATTGTCTGATGGTTGGACAGATGTATGCTATACCCTTGGTTTGCTGTAGATATATTTTAGGGAAGGCAGCTACTTGAGCATCTCTCAGTGCAATTAATAGCATGGTATCTTCACGAGTTATAACTTTGCTGATAAAGATATCTAACTCAGATGCCCTCCTTGAAATAAGGCAATTGAGGGACACCTGCATACATCTGTCTGTCCCTGAGTTATTTGCATTAACCACTATCTTCTCTTACAGAAAGTTGTCCTTATTGACCTTGATCACTCTTATAAAGTTGATTGTCTTGTCCAGGTCCATTTTATATGTGAAGTGATTGTTGTTAAGAGAAGCCTTTAAGGCTTTGAGTAGTTGTTCAAACTCTCTGCTCGGACTAGGTCCTTCAACAGACCTAATAAGTCTCTCCATGTCAAGATCAACTTCTTTAGATTTCTTTTCAGCACCCTGGACTTGCTGTTAGGATGACCTTGATCATGTCAACCTAGCCTCTATCTCCCCCTTAGTCTTGTTGACATGCATTAGAAGGGGAGTAGGAATTTCAGGCCTTGTTCAGCAGAGAAGGTAGTGGTATGTTGAGTTTACCCATGATGGCTCCCAAAGCTATAGAATTCTGCATTTGAAGATGCTTATGGGAGTCCACCAGGGTTTGGATATCTGTTTGTTGGCTCTTGACAAGAGATGTCAAGGCCTGAACTTGTGCAGTGAGAGAAGAGTTGGAGTCTTGCAATGCTGTGATTTGACCTTGTAGAGACTGAATTTGCAGATTTATTGAAGTGGATCCAGGCTGATAAGAGCTGCTAGATGTGCCAACGTATTCTTCTACAGCCTGTTTGATCCCTTCCATTACCAAAACTGAAGGCTTATATCTGCTCTGGTGAAGTTGATCCAGCTGGACCTTGGTCTCATTTAAGTGAGTAATTTGTTGCTGGATCATTGTATGAAGATTGGTGAAAGATAGTTTGAGGTTTTTGACTTCCTTCTCAATAGAGACAAAATCCATCCTAACCATTTGCTCAGTAAAATGCTTGAATTTCTTAGAGATCTGCTCTAGAGATGTTATGATTTTGTCCATATTCTCATTCACCAATTTTCTTATTCTGTCTTCATGGCCAGTAAGCTTGATTTCAAGAGCTTTACCAAACAGATTAAATGCTTTAAGATGAGCTTTGTATATATCTGTAATGGCATCATAGACAGCTTCTGGACTCAAGTCTTTTGCATTGCTGCCCAGAATAGTAACATACTCTTCTCTGAATCTGGCCAGAACTTGATTCATCTCCAAGGCAAAATCATCAGACAGCCATGCATCCACATTTCCATCTGGCCCAGCATCATTGACAATTTTATCCTTTTGCTCTTCAACCTCTTCATTATAAGCAATCATGATAGCTTGATAGTCCTGGTTGCTCATATTTGAAGTCAAGAGATGTTGTGAGATGTTGGCCTGTCTAGATATCTGCTCTACTAGTAGATCATCTACAGAAGTTGGTTGAGAAGCAGATTCTTGTAGCCACTGAGAGAGTATGTGAGGTTGTTGAGGTTGTGAGGTGGATGGTTCATCAGAAACACCTGTGACTGGGGTCATAGTTTGACTCACAGATTGCTCTGTGGTTTTGACAGTGTGTTGTCCTCCACTTGTAGTGGGAACCTCCAATTGAATTGGAGGGGATTTGACTGGGTTACTGTCATGTACACCAGCCTCAAACCCTTATGTGTCTTGCAACACAATAGCACTTAAATGTGCTATGTTTGCCTCCCATATGACAGGATCATGGGCAATTATACTCCTAGCTTCAACTGCAAAGGGAATTTCTGCTAGGGTTGTGAGGGGAGTTGTCCCTACATGAGGAACCTCCAATTGAATTGGAGAGGATTTAGATAGCTCCCCCTCAGGGGTACTACCCTCAAACCTTTCAGTCTGTGAAGACTATTTTGCACATGAAGGTGCATTAGAAGTATCCATGAGGTCTTCAGTAAAGACTGATGAATCCTCCATGTTTGTGATGGTGTCATCAAGGTCTACCCCAGCATGTAGCCTCTCACCATCTAAATGAAGTGTCTGGGTGGTGAGAAAAGCTTCTTGAGCTAAGTCACTTGATTTTTGGTGCACTTGAGAAGTGGATTCAAGTGGAATTGGAAGAGAAGAAATTTTAGATAGAAGAGATTGTTGCTCAGTTGTGAGTGTTGGCAGCTCCCCCTGAGTGGATGAGGGAGCTTTAAGGGATGTGTCCTCATAGTGTGTGCCTTCCTTATTTCTCTTACCATACACTTGAATTGCTTCTTGTGCAGGCTGTGCAGACTTATTTCTAGTTGTTTTTACAACTGCATCCTATTGGGAGGATACAAAGGTGGTTAGAGTGGTCAGCTTAGTTTGTTTACTCCTTTTGGATCTTTTGACCAGGTGTGTCTCTTTTTCATCTATCTCCTCACCACTCTCAGTTACCATAATTAAGGTTGCCCCATTTCTCTTCTTTTTACTGACCTCGTCCTTTTGAGAAGATGAGGTAGTTGGTTTCCTAGCTTCTAAAGGTTGTGAAAGAATGGTTGTAGCTTGGGAAGATCCCTGTTGGTGTTCCTGTATTTGTACTTCTACAGATTTAGGAATCATAGCTGTGCTAGATTATGTATTAGATCTCATGTCAGGCATAGGATAAGGGTAAGTCCTAAAACTCTCCAACATAAATGAAGTGATTTTCATACTTACATAGACCTTATTCTTTGTAGTAAGTGAGCCAAATATTATTTTGGACACTTGCTTACGATTGCCTATTTTAGTACTATCTATACCATTCAGTAGGTGTATGCCAGCTACTTTATTATTTAAAGTGGACATAATAAATCTAGGAAAGAATTTTTCCTTACCTCTAGTTGTCAGAGGCATAGTTAGCCTGGTTGTAAGTTCTTCCAGGATTAGCAGACCAACATTCAAATGTCTGTTATGAGCAATTGAATACACTAGCTTTTGCACAACACTTGAGATGTTGTCATATCCTGTTTTTCTGCAGGTAAAGGCTTTTACCATGGAGTCAAAGATGAAAGACCACTCCTTCCTTAGATTGGTCATGTTTAAGCTTGACAGGTTTATTCTCCCACCATAGTTGATGAAGTCCAGGAACTCGGTCAGCTCATCAGGATTTGGTACTTCCACCAGATTCTCAGTTGGCAGCCCCAAAGCTCTATTTACATCTTGGTCATTGAATTCTATTAATTGGCCTCCAATTGTGCATGTCTCCATCATAGAAAGAGAGTTTTTATTTACATCAGTCCTCACTACAGCTGTAGTCCAGAATTTATGCAGCACATCCAGATGCAATACTGAATTTACAGTCAAAGCACCTGCAAGATAGGATTCAGCCAACAGTTTCACAAACCCCTTGAAACTATTAGGGGCTTGGTTTGCATAGTAAACGCAAGATAATTGGTTCCTTTCTCTGGGATATATGTCCTTGCAACATTTAGATCCATTGTTAATTGATGAGAATGAGTGGGTAAGAAA
This sequence comes from Apium graveolens, assembly GCF_009905375.1. NCBI lineage: Eukaryota > Viridiplantae > Streptophyta > Magnoliopsida > Apiales > Apiaceae > Apium > Apium graveolens. Next base: position 217,650,016 of record NC_133649.1, on the reverse strand, counting down.
AATTTCTGAGAAAGGATGAAAAACGAGAGAGAAATCGGCTTTGGATTGAAAGCTAGGTCACGTTAGATCTCGAAAGTTGTAAGTGGATGTGTGTATCGAGAAGTCTGGGTATTTATAGTAAAAGTCTATGACTTATCGAGAATTCAAAAATAGTCATTTGGAGTTTGTCTATCGAGAAGTCATTTTGAGAAATAAAGTACATATCGAGAAGTCATTTTAAATTACTCTTTTAGAGAACTCAAAATTGACTTATCGAGATGTCAAATAAATACCCAGTTTGTCCAAAAAGTGGACCGAACTAATTCTATCTTTTATTTGAATAAATTCAAAATAAAATTAGAATGAATTTTCCAAAAGTATTTTACCAAAATAATTTATTAATTTAAATTATCTCAGTTTTGAGTTATTGATAAGTCAAAAATTGTACTTGTAGAGAACTATGTGAATAAACACTACTAGAGAACTTTACAAGGACTTATCGATAAGTCATTTTAAGCCTATCGAGAAATCACTCGAGAAGTCAGTAAATTGACTTATCGAGGACTCACTCGAGAAGTCCTAAAATGACTTGTCGAGAAGTCAATTTTTTTTACTTATCGAGAACTCAATTCTCTATATGCTTTTGGTTTTTGTAATTCTGCCTTGTATTAATTTTACATATTAAGAATGTAAATTAACAACTGTGCATTTTACTTAGAATTTGAAAATTTTTTAAGTTGAATTTGAATTTAAAAAACAAATATGCAGAGATTTCTGAAATAATTATAATTCATATTTCAGTTAATTTCCAATTTAATCAAATTAATTTTGATTTACTGGAGATTAATCAGCTGCAAAACATTAGCTGAGTTCTTGCCTTAGGATGAAGAGTTAAACATTCCAATTTCACCTACAAGTCTAGTGAAAGTTGCTTCATCCAAAGGTTTAGTAAAAATGTCAGCCAATTATTTTTCTGTTGGTATAATATTCAGCTTTAACTGTAGAAGTTAATACAGATTGTTGTTACTTGCTATACCAAGATACAAGTCTTTGTCCAAGAAATTAACAGCTTCCACTGGTACTCTTCATATCAACCCTTCATCCAGTAAAATCTGCATCTTGGTAACCAACAACTTCAAAATCAGTTCCCTTCGGATGCCATAATCCCAAGTTTGGAGTTTCCTTCAAGTATCCGAAGATCCTCTTTTTCCCCCTGAGTTTGTGTAACACCCCCAGTTCCGGGGTCGGGGATCCGGGTCGTCACGGTCTTTCTTTCCACAATATCACTTCACTTAATTAATAATAATAACCTTATGCTGTGACCCCACACTAACACACACCACAACCCGTTATAGTCTCGGAGATGAAATTTAAATAAGTACAAGTCTTTGAATCCACAATTTAAAAGTTATTACAACCCAAAATGATTTCTTGATAAATTTACAGTTAATTGCCATTATCTGCCACAAGTTATAATTATACATAATTGATTCTCAAAAGTAGATGGTCTGATCTACAATAGATCTACCTCTGCAGCTATAGCAGCTACAACATCAACGGGAAGACGCGGGACGCTTCCCACGCGCTTGCGCTGGGTCTGCTGGAGTCTGGCCATCTTTCCTAACTGTTGTTGTGTGATGAAGAAATAAAGCAAGGGTGAGCAGCAAGCCCACCAAAATAATATGTATAATGATTTGCAATATATGAGCCTTCTCATAGTACTCATGAAAGTCTTGGTCAAAAGAAATGAACCAAGTTTGATATCTTAATGCGATGAAGTCGCAAAATATTCAGTATATATACATATATACTTTTCAAAATCTTGGAAGTCCTCTTCCATGCATAATATACACAGAGTTCCAGTGTATAACTGTATAAAAATATCGTTGCAAGGTGATCTCATATATCTAACCTCGTCTCAACGTTTTTCTGAAAATCTTTGTCATGCATAAGATAATCATTAACTAGATATAAGTTTAAAAGATGAAGTTACAAGATACCCCAAAATACTTATATCTTTCCCAAATACTACTTGAACTACCCCCGTTCAAGTTATAATCAGTTTCAAAGGTTCATCACATAGATGAGACTACAAGACAAGATTTGAATAGATTCAATCTTTGAATATCATTATAAATAATGAAGTTACGAGATACTTCATTAAGACCCGATATATAAATATATTCATATATATCTCCCATACATTTCCTGAAAACCTCTGTCATGTAAAGTATGAACAGAGTTGCAACATCCAATGAATTTGAAAGGAAAAGAATTTTGGCATAAACCAGATATCTTGCTGATCAGGCAAAGATACCAATAAGTAACCTTTTCTACTGTAGATGGATGAATTCCTCACCGGTCATCACCCTGGCCGCATTAGGACCTCGCGCTAGACCGTTACCCGGCCACTCACGCGTTGATGGACTGCCACCCAGCCACTTACACTTTATAGACCGTACCCCAGCCTGTCACTTATGCCGACTCAATCAGATGGACTTACTTCCCGAACATTGGGCAAGTAATCAAATTGTTTTCTTAAAACAGCAACCATGTTGCGGATATAAAATACACCACAGAGCCGGATCCCCAAGATTTTTGAGCGAATATTCAAGTCTCCTTCGAAAGGAAGATCTTAAATCGGAAAACGAGTTTTGGGATCCGCTCTAACTTTTAAAATCATTTTGAAGACTCGAAAACATTTTTAAGAATGTTTGGAGTAAAGCTGATTTAATGAAATAAATCAGTCCCGATATATTAGAAAATATATGAATATTATTATTTAAATAATATTCCCATAAAGAATAATCTTTATAAAAATAATTGAAGTAGAAGTTTTAAAACTTATACTTGAAACGAGTATTAAATAACCAAAGATACACTTATATGAAAGTATTATCTTTATTTGAATAATCGAAAATAAGTTTGATTATTAACACCTTATTCTTTAATAAAATAAAGAATATATTTCAGTAATAAGCGGAGTCATAATACCTCGAATGAATATTATAAATAATATTCATTAAATAAAATAAAGGAGTCATACATCCTCAAATGAATATTCAAATAATATTCAATTAATAAAATAAAAGGAGTCATAAGCCCTCGAATGAATATTCAAGATAATATTCATTAATAAAATAAAGTTATCGAATAAACCTTATTCGATTAATAGTTTTGAAAACTATAACCATATATATATATAAATATATATATATATAAAATCTACTCGGGATCCTCGACTCCCGGTTTTAGAAAATGTTTTCACCTTTGGGTCCCTATACTAAGGGTATATGCAAATTACTGCTATTCTCTAGCATAGGTATTATCAGCTGAACCAACAGATATATATGGCAAGAATACGAAATAGGCATGCATATATATACCATATCAGCATGCTTCAATATATCGCAACATTTGCTAATTAACCAACATGCATCTATCGCAAGATAATGCATATACATATATTCATCACAACAACAGTATAACGGGTAGAAAACTTGCCTGAGCGACTGGGGGTTACGAATGGCTCGGGACGAGTCTGGTAACCTATAAGCAACAAGTAAGTTGGAATTAAACCAAAGTCACTTGTAAATCTATACTCTAACCAACTCAGACTCTAACGCTCGTTTTGCGCTTACTGATTTGCTTAAGTCACCCGGGTACCCTCGGCTCCACCATTTTTAATAATTTAACCTTTACGAGTTTTAAGGCGATTCCTTCACGAGTGTCTTACCAACTGCCTAACACACTTACCATAAATGTTTCATACATTAATTAACCCTTTTTGGTCTTTAACCTATGTTTCAAAGTAAGGCGAGGGGAAAAGTTTCGTTCGCGAAACGCCGTTACTTGAAACGGTCGTTTCTCCTAAACCGTGCATCGGAATCGAACGAACTACATATCAAAACGAAGCTCGTAACATGAGCTATCTAGACATGGCAATTGTCATAATTTAGCAGGGGGTTCTCGGGTCCTAATGTTATGCACAAAAACAGTCTAAAGAAAATCGGACGTTACGACGGCTATGCTTACGCGATTTCCAATATTTTAAACCATTCAAAACCATCCCAAATCAACCTCAAATCCAACATACAACCAACATCCATCCTTATCACATCATAACAACCCCAACCAATTCAATTTAGTCATTCATACTTATGCCTAAGCTTAACTTTAATCATACTTAAGTTCTTTTAATCAAAACAACAACATTTACCAATCCAACAACATCCCAAAACTCACTAATCTCTACATACACAACCATCAAGCCTCTCATGAACTACAGTACTCATATTATGCTCTTAACATTCAATAACAAAGCTTGGTTAAGAGATTATACCTTCCTTGAAGCTTTTTAACACAACACAAGATCTTTGAATGCCTAAAGAACCTTGATCCTTGCTTGTATAACCTTAATCTTTCATAAAAATTCAAGAAAACTAAAGTTATTTCTTGAAGGTTACTATTCACCATCTTCTTCCTTGATTTATTGGAAGAGATTGTGAAGGAATTAGGAGCTTAAACTTATAGCATATCCATATCTATGTACAAGGAAGCTTAGATAATTACCTTGTGATTTAACAATGCTTGGAACTTGATTTTTGATTTTTCTTCCTTTGAAAAAGATGAAAAGCCGAGAGCAATGCTTGAAGAATGAAAAATTTTGTGTTTGCTTTGATTTGTTTTGGCTAGCTAGGTTGTTTTGGTTTTGTTTTTGGTTAATTACCCTTCTAACCTTGAACTTTGTGTGGTTTACAATCATCCAACAATTCCTTCCTTTTTTGTCATGCCTATGTCACCTTGCACATGTCATAATGCTCCCACTTGTCCACACCTTGTGGTTTGATGATGTCACAATCCCTGGCTTCTTGTACAAGCTTGTCTCTTGGTCACTTATTTGTTTTACGGTTCGCTTATCTTTCGTTCTCGTTTATCGTTTGAGGGATCATACCCGGGATCTTATTACTTAGGTTCCCTTAACCTTTCTCAATATATTATATTCCTTTTATGATCCTCTCCTATAATCCTTTAATTTAAATCCTTTTTTATCCTGTTACCTTTTTCTCAATTCTTTCCGTATCTAGTGGATTTCCGGGAAAAATCAAAGTGTTCGGAATTGGATTCTGACGATCTTTACATACACTTATATACCATATAGAGTACTAATAAAATCTCAGAATATCCATAACAGAACCCCTACATAGTGTGGCATGAAAAGTTTTCTCGTTCAGCAAAAACACTATTCATAAGGGTTTCAAAATTTCTCAAAAATTGGGGTTATTACAGTTTGTGCAATTTAAACTCAGGTGTATGAGATGAGCTTCCATTTTCATGATTCTCTTATTGAGTAGTTTCTTCATTTTTCTATTCTGACAGACTTCACAAGCTTCAACTTGAGCAAGCTCCAGCTTAGGCATGTCTCTTACCAACTCCTTTTTGACAAGGTGTTAATTTCCTTGAAAATCAAGCGAGACAGATTTTTATGCCAAAGCTTATTTACCTCTTCTGATGCCTTGGTGTAGAAGCAACACACACCATCCTTATTTGTTGAGTCAAAATCTGCAACAAACAAGCTTCCTTTCCTTGCTCCTTTCAGAGCAACTTCACCAGTTTTCTTGCTGATAACAGTGCATTCTTCTTTACTGAATAAGACTTAAGGCCTATGTCTGGAATTTGCTAACTCTGAGAAGATTCACTTCAAGACCAGCTACCAGTGCTATATCATCAAAGACAATATTTTCAGAAATAATCTTGTCATATCCCATTATGAATCCTTTGTTGTTGTCTCCAAAGGTCACTAAAGGGTCAGCCTCTCCCTTAAATTGTGATAGCAGGGCTTTACCACCTGTCATATTCCTGGAACATCCACTGTCTATGATCCAGATAACTCTCCACACTATGCCCTGCACAGAATGAGTCTTAAGTGTGTTTGAAAACCCAAGAAGTGTTGGGTAGTTTCTTCTTGGTAACTTGTTTAGCAGAAGTAGAATGAGTTGTTTTAGAAAAAATAGAATTCAGTGACTATTGTGCATGTTTTCCTTTTGATGTGGATTCATCTTGTTATGGATTAAAACTACTATATATAATTGCTGTATTTAATACTAAGGAACGTGAGCTCCAAGGCTCGATTTGACTGCTCTTGTGTTTCGTGACTCAATCTGCCTTAACAAGATGCCTACGTACCTTGCTGATTGCCAAGGATCAAGTCAAAAAACGTAGTTCTGATTGGTGGGGGTGAGACCCTTTATATAGATGTTGGTGGTCCTTGAATTGGACTTGGTATAGGAGACTTGGTGGACAAGCCTCTGAATTAGGATAGACTTAGGAGTCCTAGGAAGTAGGAAGCTGATTCCTTATCCTTTTAGGTCCCCTTGAGGCTAATCTCTAAGGATTTATATCCTTATCGGGACTCTTTTCAACATCTGATTTCTCCCTTATTAATTAATTACGAAATTAATTAATAATCAGGGCTTTTGGGCCTTTTTTATTCCACCAGGCCTGATCTGGTCCATCAGGCTTAACCTTTCTGGTCTGAATATCATATATCTTTTTATTGGGCCTAGCAGCCCACAGTTTGTACAATTAATGCAGTATTTAATTATACAATCATAATTTATTTATCCCTATCATTTGCCCCCCAACTTTTGGGAAACATTGATTAGGTTTCGCAGAAGTTAAGTCTATTCGTTCCCTTACAGGGTTTCGTTTTTGCGTAAAGTGTGGAGCGACCTACACATTCACAATGAATCTTCCTTTTATTCAGAAATTATCTTAATTTCCAGGAATTTTTCCCTAATTTTCTGAGATTTATCCTTAATTTCTGGATTTTTTCCCTAATTTTCCGGGATTTATCCTTAATTTCTGGATTTTTCCCTAATTTTCTGGGATTTATCCTTAATTTCTGGATTTTTCCCTAATTTCCCGGGATTTATCCTTAATTTCTGGATTTTTCCCTAATTTTCTGGGATTTATCCTTAATTTCTGGATTTTTTCCCTAATTTTCCGGGATTTATCCTTAATTTCTGGATTTTTCCCTAATTTTCTGGGATTTATCCTTAATTTCTGGATTTTTCCCTAATTTTCTGGGATTTATCCTTAATTTCTGGATTTTTTCCCTAATTTTCCGGGATTTATCCTTAATTTCTGGATTTTTCCCTAATTTTCTGGGATTTATCCTTAATTTCTGGATTTTTCCCTAATTTCTGGATTTTTCCCTTAATTTCTGGGATTTATCCTAATTTTCTGGATTTTTCCCTAATTTTCCGGGATTTATCCTTAATTTCTGGATTTTTTTCCCTTAATTTCCCGGGATTTATCCTTAATTTCTGGATTTTTCCCTAATTTTCTGGGATTTATCCTTAATTTCTGGATTTTTCCCTTATTTTCTGGGATTTATCCTAATTTTCTGGATTTATTCCTTATTTCTGAAAATATTAATATTTTTCAGAAATTATTTAAGGAATTTCCTTATTTTTTTGTGATTTTCCAGGATTTTTCTTCCTTTTCTTTTTCTTCCTTTTTTCTCTCTTCTCTCTTTTTTTTTTTTTTTTTATACAATTTTCGACCAGGAATCCATTCGACCAGGATCCTGGTCGAATTAGCCTTTGTCGTGCCTTGGTCGAAGGGAATTCGAGGAGGGTACATTCGACCTCACTTCCTGGTCGAATTTCGACCAGGATTTTTGCTTTGTATTTTTTTTTTTTTTTTTTTTTTTTTTTTTTTTTGAGCAGAAATCTTCGACTAGGAATTTTTGTCCCTTTCGGTCAGGATTCCTGTGTTTCTGACCGAATTAACCACCTTTCTTTGCCTTGGTCGAAGCTATTTCGGGCAGGAGTGTTTCGAGCAGAAGTCCTGGTCGAATTTCGGCCAGGATTTTTCCTACCCCCTTGTTCTTTTTTCGAGCAGGAAAGTTTCGGTCATGATGTTGGGTCAGAATTCTATATTTTGACCGAATTAGCCACCTTTCTTGCCTTGGTCGAAGCAATTTCGAGCAGGATTGTTTCGACCAGGGTTTTCATTTGATTTCTAGTCGAATGAGTTTAAATTCTGGTCGATTTATGCTTAATTTCTAGCCTTAATCGACAGAACTTTGATCTCAGGTTATTCGAACAAAATTTCCTCACTTTTTCTGGTCGAATGGGTCAGGAATGATTATTTTCATATCCTTTTACCTTGAAGTTGGGCCACATGTTTGGGCTGGATTTTTTGGGCCACCCTCTTAATGGGTCTTCATCCAGGGCCCATTTCTTAAATCTGGGCCTTATTTGTCAACTAATTGGGCCCTCTTTCTGGGCTTTCTTGGACTGGGCCTCTATCATGCTTTACTTCCAAAGCCCATTCAAACTTGGGTTGGGCTTGAACTCTTAAGCCTGACTTCCAGAATATTCTGGAATTTTCCATATCATTCCAGATTTTTCCATACTTTTCTAAGACTTTTCTAAGACTTTTCTAAAATATTCTGGAACATTCCAGATCCTTCCATTTTTGGGCCCATATGGGCTTTTTTGAGGCCCAGTATCCACTTATTTCTCCTATATATAGGTGGGATGAGAGTGTGCTTCTTCACACCTCTCATTTCATTTCTCTTCATCTCAAACTTCCTAATCTTCTCCTTTCTCAAATCCACTCCTTCCTCCTCCCAAGTCTTTTCCAGTCTTTACTAGATGGCTGACAAGAGTTCCGAGAGGGCGGCCAAGATAGCCTCGGCTTCAAAACGAGGTAAGGATATCGAGATCCGCTCTTCATATATGTCTTTAATTGATATGATTAATACTAGGGGGGATGAATATCCTTCCACTGCACATCTCGACTCCTTTAATCACTGTAATACTTGGCACAACATAGATTTCAATAAACTAAATGCTCGTTATAACGTCCCTCCCCCCTTTAGACTAGTTCCAGTCTCTGGTGGTGACCGTACTTGCCACTGGAGGCCCGATACTCTCTTCATCTATACCGACGCCCTTAATGCTGGGCTTAGGTTCCCTTTCCATCCTTTTATCCCTCATCTTTTGGCTGACTTACAAATCAACCCGTGTCAGCTTCCTCCAAACGCCTGGAGGAATATTCTATGTTTTATGGTTTGTTGTCTTAGGGAGGGCTTTCCTCTTTCTGTAGCCGTTTTTAGGAAAGTCTTTCAATGTTACAATAGTTCTTCCAATATTTGTGGCTGGGTTTATGTCAAACAAAGGCCCAAAAGCAAACATATCTTTAATAGCGCCTCTATTCCTGATAATAATCCAAATTGGAGGAATAGTTTCATTGGGTTACGTTGGGAGAATGGCGACTGGGGCACGCTCTTTCGATCTTCCTTCGGGAAGGTCAGTGATGGTAGCCTCAAATCCATTCACTTAACTCCTGAAGAAACTATCATTTACAATGGGCTCACTCAGGATGATGGCACCACCACCAGCTAGACTCTTTTAGAAGAGTTTTCCCTGATTCATGTGGGACTATCCTCTGTTTCTCAACAGGGTATTTCTCTTCCCTTCTCAATTTTTCTTTATTTCACGCATTATTAACATCACTTATTTTGTCTTTTGCTTTGTTTCAGCTGCTAAGGAGATTAACGAGGACAATGTCCCCTTGGTCGAGGAAACAGCTAGGATGAAGAAAGCTCGGTTAGCAGGCCTAGACACCCGAGGAAAGGCGACAGAGCCTATCTTCTTGAGAAAGCACAAGGAGCCTATGGGGGAGGCTTCAACTGAAGGAGCTGAGGGCCATAATGCTCGTATCACTGCTGCTGCCCCTGCTGCTGCTGCTACAGGCGCCTTTCAGCCTCTCTGGGGATTCCGCCGAGGGGATACCGTGGTTGGTTCCACGAAGCATGCTTGGGATTGGTCCTACCATAGCGTGACTCCAAAGGACTTTACTGATGTGGTGGCCACCCCTGACCTTGAGAGGATTAAGCTCATGGGAGCCCAATCTCTGGCTTCGGTATGCCTTCTCTTTTTTAAACTTATTTCTCGTTCTTGTAGCACTTTCTTGCCTTATACTTTGTTAATTGTTTTGTTTCAGTCTAACGCCTACTTTCAAGGCGCTGTGAGGCAAGCCGAATCATGGAAGCGGGCTTCTGATAAGGCCGATAATGCCCTCAGGAGGCAACAGAAGAAGTATGCTACCCTGGAGAAGAAGCTCAAGCGCAAGGAGGAAGAACTCGGAGAGTCTAACGCCGAGCTGGTGGTACTTCGGGCGGAGAAGGATAAAGCTATAGACAATTATCTGGACTCGGAGGAGTTTGCCCAATCTATGAGGATTAGGGATGATTCAGTCTTTCCCGAGTTTTTTAGGACTGGTTGGGACACGGCCCTTGGGACCGTGAACGAGGCTTGTCCTGATATTAACCCGGCGGACTACATCTGCCCTGATGACGAGGCTTTGCTACAGAGGTTTCGTACCCGAGTAGTTGTCTCGGACCATGTTCCTCAGGATCCACTTCTTCCTCCTCCCGAGTCTTCTTCCAGACCTGCTGAGGATGACAGCTCTTCCTCCTCCGAGACGACGGAGACATCTAGCGAGAGCGGAGAAGACGATGATATGGACGCCGAGGGCACCTCAGCTCCTTAGAGCTTTTTCAGCCTTGCATGGCTTGTCTTATTGTATTGACTTAATTGTATTCAAAACTTATTACCCTTCGGGGCTTATATTTTATATGTTGCTTTTCTTGCCTCTTTCTGTTTAATATGCATTTGAGCCTTAAACATCCTTGGATTGAAGTAATTTCAAACTCTTTAATATGAAGTCTGGTTTTTCAAAACCTTACATAGCATGGGTTCGACCCTAATCAATAATAACTAGACAATGTAAATTCTACTGGAATATAAAATCCTACGCAAGCAAAGCTTCCAGGTGCTTTTAAACCTACTTGTCACAATGACAAGTGAGAATCGTACTTCGCCTATCTTACACGTAGTAAACCTTCAGGTTTTGTGCGTGCCAGGTCCTCGGGACTTCAAAACCATCCATAGTCTCGAGCTTGTAGGTTCCTCTACCTTGAACGCTCTTGACTCTGTACGGCCCTTCCCAATTTGGGGCAAGCTTCCCTTTTTGTCCAACACCAGATGCTTCTATCTTCCTCAAGACTAGATCGCCTTGTTTAAAAAACCTTTCTTTAACCCTTAGGTTGTAGTAGAATGAAGCTTTTTTCTGATATTCTACTATCTTTGCATGTGCCTTATCTCGCACTTCATCGATCAAATCCAGGGCTAACCTCTGACCTTCCCCATTTTCCTCTGCGTTGAAAGCCTGAATCCTTGGAGAGGAATGTGATATCTCCACGGGAACTACTGCTTCTGCCCCATATGCCAACAAGAAGGGAGTTGCTCCCGTCGTGACTCTACAGGTAGTCCTATAGGCCCATAATATGGGAAGTATCTCGTCCACCCAATTATTTCTTGACTTCTCGATCCTCTTCTTTAATCCATCCAGGATTATCCGATTTGCTACCTCCGCTTGCCCATTGGCTTGCGGGTGAGCTACAGAGGTGAATCGTAACTCAATTTCATTTTCTTCACAATACTTCTTGAATTCCTCATTGTTGAATTGCGTTCCATTGTCAGTGACGAGGATACGGGGAATTCCATATCGGCACATAATGTTTTCACACAGGAATTGTGCAACCTGCTTAGTTGTGATTTTGGCCAAAGGTTTGGCTTCGATCCACTTGGTGAAATAATCAATGGCTACAATCAGAAATTTCCTTTGTGCCGTGGCCATAGGAAAAGGCCCTAGAATATCCATCCCCCACATGGCAAAGGGAATAGGTGAGTTGATAGAGGTCAGCATCTCGGGGGGTTGTCTAACAATTGGTGCATGCTTTTGACAGCGGTCACACTTCTTCACATATTCTTTGGCATCAGCCATCATTTTTGGCCAATAAAAGCCTAAACGGGTTAACTTATGAGCCAAGGCCCTGCCCCCCAAGTGCTGCCCGCAAATGCCTTCATGCACTTCCTCAAGAGCCAAGCGTGCCTCATCGGGCCTGAGACACCTCAAGTAAGGAACCACGAAAGATCTCTTATATAGAATCCCATCTATCAAAGAGTACCTTAGTGCTCGAACAGTTAACTTCCGTGCCTCAATTGTATCGCTTGGCAACCAACCGGTCTGAATGTGAGCCTTGATGGGATCAATCCATGACGTCCCCAAGCCTACGGGAGCCACAAGCTTAACATCTATGCTTCGTGTCTTCAAAACACGGAAGTACACACTTCCTGAACTTTCTTCAATCTCAGACGAAGCAAACTTTGATAGCGCATCTGCTTTAGCATTTTCTTCCCTTGGAATGTGTTCAACATGGCATTCATTAAATTGGGTCATCACAGCGCTTACTAGGCGAACATACTTTGCCATCGTATCATCCCTTGCTTCAAATTCTCCCTTTACCTGGGATATGATCAACTTCGAGTCTCCACGGACCTTTAAGTTTTTGACTCTAAGTGTCCCAGCTAGACCAAGGCCAGCAATCAGGGCTTCATACTCTGCCTCATTGTTTGTGGTTGGGAAGTCTAGCTTCATGGCATACTCAATTAAGAATCCATCAGGGCTTTGCAAAACCAACCCTGCTCCACTGGAATTTGTTTTTGATGCTCCATCAAAATAGAGAACCCAATATTCTTTCTCCTTGTCCCCATTGTCGACTCCCTTGTCTTGAGGTGTGGTATCTTCCTGCCCCCCGACTTCTTGGTTGGGTATGGTACATTCCACCACGAAGTCAGCTAGTGCCTGGGCTTTTATGGCCATACGTGGCTTATACTTGAGATCGAACTCTCCCAACTCTATTGCCCACTTAATCAGTCTCCCACTTGCCTTGGGACTGTGAATGATATTTCTCAGTGGCTGATTTGTTAGCACTTCAATTTGGTGAGCTTGAAAATAAGGACGCAGCTTTCTTGAAGCCATTACCAAGGCTAAAGCGAATTTCTCAATGGCTGAATAATTCAACTCAGCACCATGCAAAATTTTGCTGACATAGTATACGGGTTTCTGGACTTTTAGTTCCTCCTTAACCAACACCGCGCTCAAGGCGCTTTCTGAAACAGCCAAGTACAAGAATAAAACTTCACCCAGAACTGGCTTGGCCAACAACGGGGCCTGGCCCATATACTTCTTTAACTCTTCAAATGCCTTCTGATTTTCCTCACTCCATACAAAGTCTTTAATGTTCTTTAATGACTTGAAGAATGACAAGCACTTGTCTCCTGACTTGGAGATGAATCGTCCTAGCGCAACAACCCTTCCTGTGAGTTTCTGAACATCCTTGACAGTTTTTGGAGGTTCCATGTCCAGGATTGCCTTTATTTTATCGGGGTTAGCCTCAATTCCCCTCTTTGAGACCATCAATCCCAAGAATTTTCCAGATCCTACTCCGAAAGCACACTTCGTGGGATTCAACATCATCTTGTGGTACCTCAGGACCTCAAAAGCTTCCCTCAAATGGGTTATATGATCAGTCTTTACTAGACTCTTGACTAGCATGTCATCAACATAGACTTCCATAGTCTTCCCAATAAGATCCTTAAAAATTTTATTCACCAACCTTTGATAGGTGGCTCCTGCATTCTTGAGACCAAACGCCATAACAAGATAACAATAAACACCAAAGTCAGTGATAAATGATACCTTTGGAATGTCATCCTTATGCATTTTGATCTGGTTGTATCCGCTAAACCCATCCATGAAACTCAGCATCTCATGTCCAGCGGTGGCATCAATCAAAGTATCAATTCTAGGCAGCGGAAAACAGTCTTTGGGGCATGCATCATTCAGATCGGTGAAGTCTATACACATCCTCCACTTTCCATTAGCCTTCTTCACCATTACAGGGTTTGCTAACCACTCCGGAAATTGAATCTCCTCAATGAAACCAGCCTCTAAGAGCTTTTCCACTTCCTGCTTTATAGCCTCTTGTCTTTCCGGGGCAAAATTTCTTTTCTTTTGTTTCACTGTCTTCCGGCTTGGATCCACGTTTAACTTGTGGGTAATTAACTCCGGGTCTATGCCTGGCATATCAGCTGCTGACCATGCAAACACATCACTATTTTCTTGCAAAAATTTCACTAACTTCCCTCTAAGGGGCTCCTCTAATGTAGCTCCAATGAAAGTCATCCTCTCAGGATTCTTGGGATCTAAAGGAACCGAAACCAATTCTTCTGCTGGCCTTCCTCTATTCTCATCACTTTCTCGAACATCCATATCTTCAATAGGAAGAACCTGCCCCCCGACTCCATCTGCCCTCAAAGAGGCCACATAACAGCTTCTAGCCATTTTTTGATCTCCTCTCTCTTCTCCAATCCCGTTTCGGGTGGGAAACTTCATGACTGAATGGTAGGAAGAGGGGACTGCCTTGAAGGCATGTATCCCTGTTCTCCCCATGATAGCATTATAAGTTGAACTAGCCTTTACCACCACAAAATCCAGCATCTGCGTTGCTTGCCTTGGCTCCGTACCTATGGTGGTTGGCAATTTAATTATCCCTTCCACAGGACATTCTACTCCAGCAAATCCATATATCGGCATGTCGGTTGGTGTCAACTGGGAGTCGTTATACCCCATCCTTAGAAAGGTGTCGTGGAGCAAGATATCCACAGAAGCACCATTATCCACAAGGACCCTCTTAACCGGGCTATTTCCTATTATCGGCGTTATGACCAGCGGGTCGTCATGGGGAAACTTCACACCCTCTAGGTCGGAATCATCAAAAGCCAATGTTACTTCTGTCCTGGCCCTCTTCGGGGCTTCTCCAACAATATGCATAACCTCTCTAGTATATGCCTTTCTGGAATTTTTGGACAATCCCGCAGCAGTTGGACCTCCAAAGATCGTGTTTATCACAGGCCCTCGAGGTCTCGGCCCTCCATAAATGGTGTTTATAACTGGTCCTCTAGGTTGGGGATTCCGCCCCTGATCATCTTGGTCCCTCCTACGATCTTCAAAGTTCTTCCTTCCATTATTATTTCTGTCTCCCCCATCTCCAGTATACTTGTTCAATCTTCCTTTTCGAATCAAAAACTCAATTTCATCTTTCAACTGCCTACACTCATCGGTGTCATGGCCAACATCTTTGTGAAACCTGCAATACTTGCCCTTATCTAGCTTGGCGGGATCAGCCTTCAAGGGCTTAGGCCAGCGAATATCTCTGTCTTTCTCAATCTCCATCAAAATCTGACTTCTGGGAGCATTCAGCTTAGCGTATTCAGTGAACTTTTGCCCAGGTCCTCCCTTCTTGGGGGTTGAATCAGGGTTTTGTTCGGTTCTAGGATATTTGTCCTTAGCGATATACTCCAAATCAGTTTTTCGTTTCTTGCCTCCAGTGGGCTCATTACTTACTACGGTCTTCCTCATACTTTCTTCAACCTTGATATACTTCCCTGCCCTCTCTTGGAGCTGCAACATGCTCTCAGGGGGTCGTTTGGCCAAAGACATCTTAAAAAACTCATCCCTAGTTCCTTGTTGCAGTGCTATCATGGCTACCTTATCATCAAGGTCTGGGACTTTTAAAGCCTCCTTTGTAAAACGATTCAGGTAATCTCTTAAGGATTCCTTAGCTCCCTGCACAAGACTCATAAGAGATGCTGAACTTTTCTCATGGACTCTTCCACTGATGAATTGCTTAATAAAAGCCTGACTTAATTCTCTGAATGATCCAATAGAATTTGGGGGTAGGCGACTGTACCATCTTTGAGCCATACCCGACAGGGTTTGAGGAAAGGCCCGACATTTTATAGCATCATTCACGGGTTACAGCAGCAGTGCATTAGAGAATGTCCTAACATGATTAGCGGGGTCTCCCGTGCCATCATAGGCTTTGATAGTGGGCATCTTGAATTTCCTTGAGATATGGGCATTCATTATCTCTTCTGTGAAGGGTGGAGTTGGATCATCAGGATCTCCAAGGGGAAGGAGATTGCTTGGATCAGTTCTTGGGACAGCAGCCCTTCTTCTTACCGGACCATCCAGGTCTATGATAGGAGGAGGATTTCTCCCCCTAGGTGGTATGTGGGTTCTGGTGGCTTGGTGAGCCTCCAAGTCACGCCTCAGCCTTTGGATTTCAGCCTCATGAGCCCTGATCTTTTCCTGCACTTCTTGGGGATTCGCCCCTGGGGTGCTTTGGGGGCGTTGCCTTCCATCGGCCATTGGCTCTTTTCCAGGACGCCTCCTTCTCGGGGCCACTTCATCATCCGAAGATTCGGAGTCTCTCTCAGTGTATGGACCAGAAAATTCCCGATCCTCAGGGATAGGATCCAAACCTCGTATATAGGGGGGCGACCGCCCTCGTGCTTCACTTCGCCCAGCATATCCGCTTCCTCCAACCTCAGGGTGAAGGGGCATCCCATAAGGGGGGTTAGTAGTAACAACAGTTGAATATTCATACCCGACGGGTCGAGAATTCACAGGTATATGTACTTGTTGAACTTGAGGATTCGTACCTTGAATAGTCGGGGGAGTTGTCCCTTGTGGCTGAGGTTGAGTTGCCCCTGTCTGGGCTTCCCCCTGAGTAGATGCATAAGTTGAATGGGGAGGAACCTCCACGGTTGATGAAATCACCTGGGTTGTCCCTGATGGTGTTCCCTCCTCCAGAGTGCTGGTTGTTCTCCGTGTTCTCGCCATGGTTGTTGTTCCGTTTTTCCCACAGACGGCGCCAAATGTTATGGATTAAAACTACTATATATAATTGCTGTATTTAATACTAAGGAACGTGAGCTCCAAGGCTCGATTTGACTGCTCTTGTGTTTCGTGACTCAATCTGCCTTAACAAGATGCCTACGTACCTTGCTAATTGCCAAGGATCAAGTCAAAAAACGTAGTTCTGATTGGTGGGGGTGAGACCCTTTATATAGATGTTGGTGGTCCTTGAATTGGACTTGGTATAGGAGACTTGGTGGACAAGCCTCTGAATTAGGATAGACTTAGGAGTCCTAGGAAGTAGGAAGCTGATTCCTTATCCTTTTAGGTCCCCTTGAGGCTAATCTCTAAGGATTTATATCCTTATCGGGACTCTTTTCAACATCTGATTTCTCCCTTATTAATTAATTACGAAATTAATTAATAATCAGGGCTTTTGGGCCTTTTTTATTCCACCAGGCCTGATCTGGTCCATCAGGCTTAACCTTTCTGGTCTGAATATCATATATCTTTTTATTGGGCCTAGCAGCCCACAGTTTGTACAATTAATGCAGTATTTAATTATACAATCATAATTTATTTATCCCTATCACATCTCTTGTTTCTTTAAGGTCTACTCTCAGTTTGTAGCAACTCTTCATTACTTTCAAGTTATAAGAAATGCAGTCAAACTTGTCACAGAATGAATAGGGATCATTTGAATTTGCTTTATTGTATTTGCAAGTTCCTTCAGCTGGCTTGCTAACAACCTTTTTACAAAGGTGAGTTAGATGATTTGCAGAGCCACATTTTTCACACTTCTTTCTAGGAGCATTTGCAACATAAGCGAAATTATTGCTTTTGTTTATCCCTATTTTCCCATCTCTATTTTTCTTTTTCTTTCTCGCATCTTCAATTTTGGTTTCTTTAATAGGAGTGGTGAGACTTTGTTTGTTCATAAGCTTCTCTTCAGTATTGGAAGACTGAACTGATTCTTCAGTTTTCTTCTCTTTATCTTCATCGGCAATTTCTTGCTTGATAATCAATTCTTCTTCACTGAAGTTGACTTCACATGCTTTGAATATAGGTGCATTCACCTCTTTCAAAAAGGTTGGAGCATTTTTAGTTTTCTTTGCTTTCCATTTGTCACCTACAATATTCTTTTTGTCATTCATGGCGTCATAGCCAATGCCAATAGCAATATTTGCACATGGATTATTCTTCTCATGATACTATCCGACCAATTCAGATGCATTTATGAAAGATTTCATCTTCACTTCATTCTTTTCCAGCTTCTCCCTTAGCACTGCTTCAATTTCATTTGTACACTTGAGCTTGTTCTTTAGATAAGCATTTTCTTGTTTTAAAGCTTCAAGCTCCACCAACAACAATTCAATTTCTTGCTTCTCACTTTCAAGCTTCTCATTTATCTTTGTTAATCTGCTAACTTCTTCATTAGCATCAACCATGCTTGTCTGAATGTGAAACATTTTTGTGCTCATCTTTTCAACAGTTTCCTTATATTGATTCATATTTAAATTAATAGTGGTAAGAGTTGGTGTCTGTGATTTAGATGAGGATGATTATCCTTGCTCCAGGGCCATGAGTGCATAATTACCAAATTCTCCATCTTCATCATTCTCAGAGTCATCCCAACTTTTACCCTCTACAATATAAGCTTTACTTTGCTTTCCTTAGAAGAGCTTCATACTTTGCTTCAAGTTCAAGATAAGCCTTGTCTTTCTTTACTTTCTTGGGTTTCCTGCATTCTATAGCAAAGTGGCCTTGTTCATCACAATTGAAGCATCTTATATTAGATCTGTCAATAGATCCAGTTTTATAGCCATTCTTGCTATTAGAGTTGTACTTCCCTTTTTCCTTCCAGCTGCTGTCTTTGTTGAAGGACTGTCCTTTATTCATGAAGTATCTTGGCTTCTTTACTCTAATATTAGAGAATTTCCTAGCTAAATAGGCCATTGACTGATCTAGCTCATCCAGTTTTTCAAGAGTATAGAACTCATCCTTTTCCAATTCCAGAATGACTTGCTCCTATGAATCATTTGTTCTTTGCTCACTTGTTGAGGCAATTAGAGTTTGAAATCTTGGTTCATCATTAGATATTTGGCTTTCATTTACAATTAAAGCACTTGAGCCATCCACAACATGTCCTTGACCAGATCTCAATGATTGCCTTTGAATCATCCCTAGTTCATATATTTTGAGAATTCCATATAGAACTTCCAGAGTTATTCTGCTCAAGTCCCTCCCTTCCCTGATTGCTGAGATTTTCTGTTCCAAATGATCAGAAAGAGTAAGCAAGAACTTTAGATTCACTTCTTCAGCTTCATAGTATTTGTCATGAAGTTGCAAGTCATTTATTAGCGTATTGAATCTTTCAAACACATCAGTAATGCTTTCCTTTGGCTTAGCAATGAAACCCTCATACTGTGAAATCAGTATTCTTTTTTGGTTTGACCTAACTTCTTCAGTTCCTTCACAGAGTATCTCAATCTTTTCCCATATTTGCTTGGCAGTGTCACAGTTGACAATGTTATTGTACATTACATTGTCAAGTGACTCAATCAAAATTAATTGCAAGCTACTATCCAGGGAGACTTTCTCCTTTTCATGGTCAAAATACTCAGAAGGATCTTTTGGAGCAAAATGAGCTGGGATAACCATATCTCTATCTGTAGATTCCTCAACTCTAACCATAGGAATGAAGGGTCCATTCTTGAGGATCTGAATGTAGAGTGGATTGGCCATCCTGATAAACAACATCATTTTCATTTTCCAGAGAGTGTAGTTAGTTTTGTCAAAAGTAGGAATTTTGATGCTACTGATTTTCTGTGTATTCATTCTTCCAAGATCTTGAATCTATTTACTTTCAGATTTTTCTCTGATACCACTTGTTAGGAAATGAATAACACACAGGGGGGGTGAATGTGTTTTACTATTTTTGAGCTTTTCTTGAATGTTTATGGTTGAAAAAAGTAAATTAATTCTTGTAGTGAAATGTGTTCATGCAGAGTTTAAGCTTGCAGAAAATAAAGAACACGGATCTTCAAAACTCACTTAATTTTATATTAAAATTAAGACTGTTTTGCTACAAAATTTCTAGGCTCTTTGTTGATAAAGATCTTAGCTTCTCCTTGAGAGTGTTATAAGAAATTTTATCTAAATTGTTACTACTGACTAAGGACCAGTGTTAACTTTATAACTCAGTTAACTGCTGGTTTACACAGTGTGTAATAAGACATGCTATTAGCTTTTCTAAACTGTCACTTGTCATTTCTATTTATAGAAAAGTAGATCTTCCATTTATGGCTTAGCATATTTTTAGCATCCTGTGTTCACCTTAATCTTCCTCTGTAAGTTAATCTTTACCATTGATCTTACACATTCTTCAAGCTGCTTTTTGTAGACTTTTCAATCCAGCTGTTGGATTGTTTGTTGATTGTTTATCTTGGATATTGAACTGATCTGCAACTTTGTACTTTGAGATTGTACCTCGAGATCTCCAGTTGAGGTCTATAGAACACTTGACATCTCGATAAGTATATTGGCTTATTGAGGTCTCTAGTACTCTATATTTAGTTTGGCTTGTAGAGGTCTTCATTTCTCTATGAGAGAATTTAGGCTTGTCGAGATCTCTAGTCTTCACATCTTCACTTTGACTTATCGATAACTCTTAGTTCTCTAGTAGCTTCTTGATTTATCGATATATCAGAGTTCTCTAGTCAAATTTAACTTGTCGATATCTCAGAGTCCTCTAGAGAATTTTAACTTGACGATATCTCTGAGTTCTCTAGTGAATTTTGACTTATCGATATCTCTGAGTTCTCTAGTGGAACTTGACTTATCGATAACTCAGAGTTCTCTAATGAATGTAGACTTTTCGATAACTCTGAGTTCTCCATTGAATAAATGACTTGTCGATATCTCCAGCATTTATGTCTTCAATTTGGCTTTTCGATATCTTTCTGAGTTCTCTAGTAGCTTTCCTTACTTCTCGATAAACCATTCTGGAGTTCTCGAATGACTTCTCTATAACATTAAATCTGTGACTGTAGAGATCTTGACTTAGATTATTTTTCTTCAAACAGATTTATTCAACTCCAAGCTTCTTCAAAATTCTTCTGAGGCATGATCTTCTTGATCTTCTTCCAGATAGAATCCTTAGGCTTGATACTGTTTCAGGAAAAAGACTCCAGTCTGCTCCTTGTATTTTTACAGACTTTAAGTGTTACAAGTATAAAATACAGATTAAGATAACAATACAAGTTACTTAGGGTTGGAAAAATGTCTTAGTCTTGTTAGAGTACATGTATGTCTTTTATAACAGAAGCAAAGAAGAAGCTTTTGGAAGGTGGTTAGTCCAGGGTCTGCGGACTAGTGTAAGTTTTATGTTGTAAAGTTTTTTATATTATATTATATTATATTATAGTTGTGTATTGTATAGTTGGGTCTAGTATACTTCTTTTCGAAGTTATACTATCGGGCTTAGTCAAGTGATTTGGAATTATTGAAAAGAGTTTTAAAAGAAAGTGAAAAATTTATTTGTGGAAATTTGGATATCTTGTTTCTATAACTGTAGCCTTAAAAGATCTTGGATTAGTTTAGGGTCATAGATGTTAAATATTTCAGCTGTTGGCATTTATTTATTGATTTAACAGGTTAATTTGGAATGAGATTTTATCATGACGACCAAATCCTCTGACCCCGGATTTTGGGGCGTTACAAATATTTTTGTGTATTTATTGCTTCAAATACTGCCCACCAGATTTTGCTTATAGGAAGTGATTTATCATCCAGTCTTTGTTGATGGTGGACTTGGGGCTAGCATCTTACTGAAGGTTTCCTTTCGTGACTTGCATTTACAAAAGATCTACCTCTGCAGCTATAGCAGCTACAACATCAACGGGAAGACGCGGGACGCTTCCCACGCGCTTGCGCTGGGTCTGCTGGAGTCTGGCCATCTTTCCTAACTGTTGTTGTGTGATGAAGAAATATAGCAAGGGTGAGCAGCAAGCCCACCAAAATAATATGTATAATGATTTACAATATATGAGCCTTCTCATAGTACTCATGAAAGTCTTGGTCAAAAGAAATGAACCAAGTTTGATATCTTAATGCGATGAAGTCGCAAAATATTCAGTATATATACATATATACTTTTCAAAATCTTGGAAGTCCTCTTCCATGCATAATATACACAGAGTTCCAGTGTATAACTGTATAAAAATATCGTTGCAAGGTGATCTCATATATCTAACCTTGTCTCAACGTTTTTCTGAAAATCTTTGTCATGCATAAGATAATCATTAACTAGATATAAGTTTAAAAGATGAAGTTACAAGATACCCCAAAATACTTATATCTTTCCCAAATACTACTTGAACTACCCCCGTTCAAGTTATAATCAGTTTCAAAGGTTCATCACATAGATGAGACTACAAGACAAGATTTGAATAGATTCAATCTTTGAATATCATTATAAATAATGAAGTTACGAGATACTTCATTAAGACCAGATATATAAATATATTCATATATATCTCCCATACATTTCCTGAAAACCTCTGTCATGTAAAGTATGAACATAGTTGCAACATCCAATAAATTTGGAAGGAAAAGAATTTTGGCATAAACCAGATATCTTGCTGATCAGGCAAAGATACCAATAAGTAACCTTTTCTACTGTAGATGGATGAATTCCTCACCGTCATCACCCTGGCCGCATTAGGACCTCGCGCTAGACCGTTACCCGGCCACTCACGCGTTGATGGACTGCCACCCAGCCACTTACACTTTATGGACCGTACCCCAGCCTGTCGCTTATGCCGACTCAATCAGATGGACTTACTTCCCGAACATTGGGCAAGTAATCAAATTGTTTTCTCAAAACAGCAACCATGTTGCGGATATAAAATACACCACAGAGCCGGATCCCCAAGATTTTTGAGCGAATATTCAAGTCTCCTTCGAAAGGAAGATCTTAAATCGGAAAACGAGTTTTGGGATCCGCTCTAACTTTTAAAATCATTTTGAAGACTCGAAAACATTTTTAAGAATGTTTGGAGTAAAGCTGATTTAATGAAATAAATCAGTCCCGATATATTAGAAAATATCTGAATATTATTATTTAAATAATATTCCCATAAAGAATAATCTTTATAAAAATAATTGAAGTAGAAGTTTTAAAACTTATACTTGAAACGAGTATTAAATAACCAAAGATACACTTATATGAAAGTATTATCTTTATTTGAATAATCGAAAATAAGTTTGATTATTAACACCTTATTCTTTAATAAAATAAAGAATATATTTCAGTAATAAGCGGAGTCATAATACCTCGAATGAATATTATAAATAATATTCATTAAATAAAATAAAGGAGTCATACATCCTCAAATGAATATTCAAATAATATTCAATTAATAAAATAAAAGGAGTCATAAGCCCTCGAATGAATATTCAAGATAATATTCATTAATAAAATAAAGTTATCGAATAAACCTTATTCGATTAATAGTTTTGAAAACTATAACCATATATATATATATATATATATATATATATATATATATATAAAATCTACTCGGGATCCTCGACTCCCGGTTTTAGAAAATGTTTTCACCTTTGGGTCCCTATACTAAGGGTATATGCAAATTACTGCTATTCTCTAGCATAGGTATTATCAACTGAACCAACAAATATATATGGCAAGAATACGAAACAGGCATGCATATATATACCATATCAGCATGCTTCAATATATCGCAATATTTGCTAATTAACCAACATGCATCTATCGCAAGATAATGCATATACATATATTCATCACAACAACAGTATAACGGGTAGAAAACTTGCCTGAGCGACTGGGGGTTACGAATGGCTCGGGACGAGTCTGGTACCCTATAAGCAACAAGTAAGTTGGAATTAAACCAAAGTCACTTGTAAATCTATACTCTAACCAACTCAGACTCTAACGCTCGTTTTGCGCTTACTGATTTGCTTAAGTCACCCGGGTACCCTCGGCTCCACCATTTTTAATAATTTAACCTTTACGAGTTTTAAGGCGATTCCTTCGCGAGTGTCTTACCAACTGCCTAACACACTTACCATAAATGTTTCATACATTAATTAACCCTTTTTGGTCTTTAACCTATGTTTCAAAGTAAGGCGAGGGGAAAAGTTTCGTTCGCGAAACGCCGTTACTTGAAACGGTCGTTTCTCCTAAACCGTGCATCAGAATCGAACGAACTACATATCAAAACGAAGCTCGTAACATGAGCTATCTAGACATGGCAATTGTCATAATTTAGAAGGGGGTTCTCGGGTCCTAATGTTATGCACAAAAACAGTCTAAAGAAAATCGGACGTTACGACGGCTATGCTTACGCGATTTCCAATATTTTAAACCATTCAAAACCATCCCAAATCAACCTCAAATCCAACATACAACCAACATCCATCCTTATCACATCATAACAACCCCAACCAATTCAATTTAGTCATTCATACTTATGCCTAAGCTTAACTTTAATCATACTTAAGTTCTTTTAATCAAAACAACAACATTTACCAATCCAACAACATCCCAAAACTCACTAATCTCTACATACACAACCATCAAGCCTCTCATGAACTACAATACTCATATTATGCTCTTAAAATTCAATAACAAAGCTTGGTTAAGAGATTATACCTTCCTTGAAGCTTTTTAACACAACACAAGAACTTTGAATGCCTAAAGAACCTTGATCCTTGCTTGTATAACCTTAATCTTTCATAAAAATTCAAGAAAACTAAAGTTATTTCTTGAAGGTTACTATTCACCATCTTCTTCCTTGATTTATTGGAAGATATTGTGAAGGAATTAGGAGCTTAAACTTATAGCATATCCATATCTATGTACAAGGAAGCTTAGATAATTACCTTGTGATTTAACAATGCTTGGAACTTGATTTTTGATTTTTCTTCCTTTGAAAAAGATGAAAAGCCGAGAGCAATGCTTGAAGAATGAAAATTTTTGTGTTTGATTTGATTTGTTTTGGCTAGCTAGGTTGTTTTGGTTTTGTTTTTGGTTAATTACCCTTCTAACCTTGAACTTTGTGTGGTTTACAATCATCCAACAATTCCTTCCTTTTTTGTCATGCCTATGTCACCTTGCACATGTCATAATGCTCCCACCTGTCCACACCTTGTGGTTTGATGATGTCACAATCCCTGGCTTCTTGTACAAGCTTGTCTCTTTGTCACTTATTTGTTTTACGGTTCGCTTATCTTTCGTTCTCGTTTATCGTTTGAGGGATCATACCCGGGATCTTATTACTTAGGTTCCCTTAACCTTTCTCAATATATTATATTCCTTTTATGATCCTCTCCTATAATCCTTTAATTTAAATCCTTTTTTATCCTGTTACCTTTTTCTCAATTCTTTCCGTATCTAGTGGATTTCCGGGAAAAATCAAAGTGTTCGGAATTGGATTCTGACGATCTTTACATACACTTATATACCATATAGAGTACTAATAAAATCTCAGAATATCCATAACAGAACCCCTACATAGTGTGGCATGAAAAGTTTTCTCGTTCAGCAAAAACACTATTCATAAGGGTTTCAAAATTTCTCAAAAATTGGGGTTATTACAGTCTCCCCTCCTTAAAAGGATTCCGTCCCGGAATCAGATAGAAATGAATAGGGATACCTTCTTAATATTGCACTTTCTAACTCTCAAGTCAATTTTCCCACATTGTGGTCCTGCCACCAAACTCTGCCTGGTTTGATAATCCTTCCCCTAAGCACTTGTTCCTTTTCACTCTATAACCCTTCCTGGTTGCTCCATATAGGTTACGTCGGGTTGCATGTCTATGCGCTCATATGCCCCTATTTATCTGGCATCTGAATTACACTTCCTTAACATTGATACGTGAAACACGTTACGAACTTGTTACATGTTCGGGGTTAGGGCTAGCTCATATGATAACTTCCCAATATGTCTTAATATATCCAAGGGTCCAACAATTCGTGGACTTAGCTTTCATTTCTTTCCGAACCTCATCCTTCCTTTCCAAGGGAATACCTATAACAACACTAGGTCCCCTACTTCCTATTCTTTGTTCTTTCGTGTCAAATCAACATATTTATCATGTCCATCTTGGGCTACTACCTGCCGTCCTCTGATTAGATCTATTATATCCCTGGTCCTTTGGACAACTGCGGGTCCGAGCATCTTGCGCTCTACAACTTAATCCTAACATAAGGGAAATCGACATTGTCTTCCCTCAAGGATCTCATAAGGCGATACCTCGATACTAACATACGATCGATTATCGTGAGATAACTTAATCTGCGTTAAGTGATCATTCCAAATTCTTTCAAGTCTATTACACCGGCTCTCATCATAGCTTCTAGCATTATATCTTTTGCTTCTCACTACCCATCCTTTTCCAGTTCGTAGTCGTTGCTATCTTCCGTACATAATATTATACTGGTTACACTTTTGCTCGTTAGTGTTCTATAACCTTTTAATAACCACGTCAACCTTAGTATCATGAACGTGTTTCCATTCTGAATACCACCATAACTTTACTACTCCTTTTTCAGCTGCTTCTATCTTTGGAAGCTTAATCCTTTATATAGAAGTAAAGGAATTTGTTGAGAGATCACTATGATCATGAACACTTGTTATATCGCTTAGTTAGTACAGAAGGTGGCCAGCCTTTAGTACTTGACAAGCAATTAAACAATAGCTGGTATCCTACTAGGCTTCTATCACACAAATAGATAGTCATTTGGCAATACCTCCCCTTTCTGGAAGGGTTGTTCTTCTCAGCTTACATGAAATGAAAAGAAGAGAAAAGAACGAATTGAAGAGAATTGTATATATGAAAAAAAAAATATACTGCCACAAAATATCTGGCTTGGAACCTACCTCTGAACTATAGAGGTTTGTCATAGGAGAATAAATCATATACGTATATAAATCAACATTAAGCATTATAGCCTCGTATTTCCCATGCCTAAATATTTTCGCTATCCCGTCCATCATTCTATGGACCCACACTCTTCCTCGAGCTTATACATAATCACCTTTGAAACTCCCTCGACATCGAAAATCGAATCTGGGATCTCATTCTATACATCATCGTTACTAGAATTCTATGCTTGCACCGCAACCTTCCTCGTATAATAATACGACTCTCTATTGATAAGAAAGAATAATTATTCACCAGGTAGATACTCTACTTAATTAGTCTATCAATGATAACTTATACACTACCACGACCCGATTAGTGGTACTCAATCTCAACACCCATTCCAATACAACTCTCATGGTTGTAATCAGCTCACTACTCGCAGAATCATTGCTGCCTTACTATGGCCCACCACTGACCCACTGTAGTCATTCATTTTCCCTGAAGTCTTAATAGCTAACCATACAGAGTCCATACATCTCGTATCAAATCCTTCTAAGGAGGTAACATAATCACCATTCGTGATTCATGAAGAACACTCCTGATCCTGACATACATACATGACATGAAGCAGATAAAAGTGCAGAAGAGTTTCAATCAAAGCAACGATAGCAGGTTAATACCATTCTTAATCATACGCCCTAAATAGAAGAATTAACTCAAGGGTTCATCTAGTCCTTTTTGAAACATGGTCCTGGCTTATCTCAAGATAGGACCTTCTAAGATAGATAGCCCGTTCATGGCGATTACACGAATTAAACCTTTACCAACTACTATTACGGTTGGGTATTGCACAGTCATCAGAAGAAATGTCAATCTTCTAAACCATAATTCAACCTTCACATTTTTAACCATCATCACTGTATTCTTTTGGCACACGCGCCTATAATTATCCACTTATCTTTAAAGTGTCGGCCACCTCTTTGGCCTTTCCTGATAGTAAAATTTCCTTACAGTCAATGTCATTTTAACCACCTCCAAATAAATTTTCTACCTTATTTCCGATCACTGCTTGAGTGAAGATGTTTTCCTTAAAATCAGATGGGAAAAAAAAATATCACCATTTTTCCATAAGTTATTGCCTCATTCTTTAGAGGCTAATCACTGTCAAGACTGACTCTCAATCATACTTAGAACATTTTTTTTTATCTTAAGTCCTAATTGCCCTGAACAATTTCGACCATTACTGGTTCGATCCATACTTTCTCGTGGTTTAACACGTGCCCCACTTGGCATCATTATAATTACGTCATATTTCCTTTATCCACATTTCTATTCTTGAGAATTTTGAATATTACCTTTTTCCTTATAAAACCTCTAAGGTTATCCTTCAATCGTTCCTCCTGTATTCCCTAGATACAGGGCATATCACAATACCATTTACTAATAGTAGAACCATTGTCTATATACTTCTGCAAAATTTCTCCACTGATTCTTAAAGGTTGTTGTTACCTTAACCCTTTCCCATCATACTGTCAAAACTCATACTGTCCCTATTAAGGGTGACATGCCAACCTTTATGCAGTCCCCTAGGATTCATTTTAAGTTACCAATGTTCTATCCTTAATTCCACCTTAAAAAGGTACCTGCATCCTTCCACGAATAAATCAAGTCATATATCCTTGATAGATTATCATATTCATCATTCCCACCTCGATAGTCTATACCTAACTTCATAATAGCATCCTTATTCAAATTGAGGTCAATCCATATGGCCTCCAAAAGATAACAACGGTTATCCGCTTGTCTTGCCTAATTTGGTAACGATAACAAGGATGTTCTGGAAGATATTGGTCGTGTTCAACGTGAACTTCTTCTTAATAATTCCTTATTTACTTTTGTTGTTTATCTCAACAGTCACCTCAATGTTGGGATATCTTTCATACCTGGCGTCTCCCTTTCTGGGTATCAAGCCACCGGTCTTACATTTCACCTTCTTGAAGGTCACTTCCTTCATCCAATTTTTCCTAATTTCTTACTTCCTTATCCCCTTAGTCTATCCGCGTCTCATTATTTATCCTTCGAATTATCTCAAGGTTTCCTTGAATCCTCCCAACTTACAGGGGATAACTATATGTATCTCTTATGCCCTCAACCATCAATTTTAACTTATGGTGAATCACCCTCATCCTGACGAATGCATACTTTTCTATTTCTATTGCTACGAGTCGTTAGGGTTTCCTCATACCCAACTCCCTTATCATACCTCAAACTCTATTGCCGTTATATTCCTTTCCACTTCAATTTCTTTTTTTTTTCCTTTCTCTTATCATTATTTCATGAACCAACACAACATAAGCATTGATTTCAACATCCCGTCATTCTGGATTCGTGCCCTTAGAACGAATCTTGACCACTTTTACAACTTAAATTCACAATTCATCGTACTCGTCTGCCTTTGTTCTGGCTCTAAAGCTTTTACACTCTCTCCATAACCTTGGGAATTACTTTCCCGAAAACAATTGGCTGAACTTTAATCAGTTTATCATAACCTCTGGCTCCGTGCCTTTCTTGGTCTTTCACCAGCGGGTGGTCTCTCTCTTAGGAGGGTAAGTGACAAAAACAGTCTTTTGTGATTCGTCAATCATTTAGAATCTCAAATAATTCCTATATTTCCTTTAGCCAGGCTCTTGCCTCGGCTGGGTCAGCTTGTTCCATGGAACTCTGAGAGCTTAGCGACTTAGAGGTCCTGAAAGAATTTCACACCACATTGTTTCCTCAAGGTGGTGGTTGGGGATAATAGTCTAAGTTCTTTTTAGACAGGTCCATGAATTGCCGTATAGGAGTACCGTCTCGGGTCTCCTTTCCTTACTCGACTTTCTATTTCCTTAGTATGAAATGTTTCATCCTACTCCCCATAATTGGGGTCATCTTTTAATTTAAAATCCTTATTTTCCACTCCATTATGTCATGGGTTCCTTCTATCTTGATGGCGACCTCCCTGACTATCACGTTCAGGGTTTACTCTAAATCTTATTCCTCAAACTATGGCTCTCATCTAAGTTCTCATCCTTACGCTCTTGAACTTTCAGAACCCAAATTCTATAGGAATACCTCATTATTCCCTTATCATCTTTCTCGATATTAATCTTTTATCTAATTGTTGGCTCCCTGCCTTCATTCATAACTTTTTCTGGCACAATATGATCTTTTCCAATAATTCAGGCTGTATTGCAATCTCAAACAGCTTTTCGGTACCGGCTCCGGTTACCTTCACTTCTATTTCCATTTTCTCAAAATCTCTTATAAACTCTCCAAAAGACATTATCATCTTGAGTCTCTCCTTTTTACTAAGGGCATCAGCCACCATATTGGCTTTCCCCGAATGATAAAGAATCTCCCAATCATTATTCTTGATTAGCTCTAACTGCCTCCTCTGGCATATGTTGAGCTCTTTCTACGTGAAAATGTACTAGAGCACTTATGGCTTAGGTAATTCTCGCACTTCTCTCCATACAAGTAGTGCCTCCAATCCTTAGGGTAAAACTATTGCCACGAGCCTAAGCTCATGAGCGGGGATATCGAATTTCATATTACCTTAATTGTCTTGACATGTACGCGATTACCTTACCGTGCTGCATAAGCACGCACCCTAAGCCCTTGTGCGAAGCGTCACTATACTTCACAAAATCTCTTTTTCCATCCGGCAACGCCAGCATAAGGGCCATCACCAACCTCTGCTTCAGTTCTTGAAAGTTGTTCTCGTATTTCTCTGTCCATTCGAACTTCTCAGTCTTACGAGTAAGCCGCGTTAAAGGGGCTACTATCTTTACAACTTGAACGAACCTCCGGTAGTGACCGGCCAATCCTACCTCTGGTAGTCGACCAAACCATGGTCATCAATTCATCAGTGGTCCTTTATCCAATCCTGTCAGGATCCTCCATGGGATCCTCCTCAACAACTATCCCTTCTAGGACAACATCCTCAACCGCTAAATCCTCAATATCAACATCATCCGGTCCTGCATTAGGACACTCTATCGGATCCACAATCCGATCTCCAATTAGTAATAAAATATCATCGCGATATTGCTCCTCAACCTCAGGGTTCGGAGTCCCGCTACCATATACGATAACGAACTACGCTCCTATCACGATATTTATAAGGGTTCCCATAAGGGTTTTAACTGTCAGTACTACGTTAGGTAGCCCGACTATGAACTTGGCAAGAGTTCTTATTATCTTAGTGAACTTATTATCTTAACGTCCCATCATCTCTGAGGTTTATAACGCTTAGCTCTGATACCATTTCTGTAACACCCCCATATCCGGGGTCGGGGATCCGGGTCATCACGGTCTTTCTTTCCACAATATCACTTCACTTAATTAATAATAATAACCTTATGCTGTGACCCCACACTAACACACACCACAACCCGTTATAGTCTCAGAGATGAAATTTAAATAAGTACAAGTCTTTGAATCCACAATTTAAAAGTTATTACAACCCAAAATGATTTCTTGATAAATTTACAGTTAATTGCCATTATCTGCCACAAGTTATAATTATACATAATTGATTCTCAAAAGTAGATGGTCTGATCTACAATAGATATACCTCTGCAGCTATAGCAGCTACAACATCAACGGGAAGACGCGGGACGCTTCCCACGCGCTTGCGCTGGGTCTGCTGGAGTCTGGCCATCTTTCCTAACTGTTGTTGTGTGATGAAGAAATAAAGCAAGGGTGAGCAGCAAGCCCACCAAAATAATATGTATAATGATTTACAATATATGAGCCTTCTCATAGTACTCATGAAAGTCTTGGTCAAAAGAAATGAACCAAGTTTGATATCTTAATGCGATGAAGTCGCAAAATATTCAGTATATATACATATATACTTTTCAAAATCTTGGAAGTCCTCTTCCATGCATAATATACACAGAGTTCCAGTGTATAACTGTATAAAAATCGTTGCAAGGTGATCTCATATATCTAACCTTGTCTCAACGTTTTTCTGAAAATCTTTCTCATGCATAAGATAATCATTAACTAGATATAAGTTTAAAAGATGAAGTTACAAGATACCCCAAAATACTTATATCTTTCCCAAATACTACTTGAACTACCCCCGTTCAAGTTATAATCAGTTTCAAAGGTTCATCACATAGATGAGACTACAAGACAAGATTTGAATAGATTCAATCTTTGAATATCATTATAAATAATGAAGTTACGAGATACTTCATTAAGACCCGATATATAAATATATTCATATATATCTCCCATACATTTCCTGAAAACCTCTGTCATGTAAAGTATGAACAGTGTTGCAACATCCAATGAATTTGGAAGGAAAAGAATTTTGGCATAAACCAGATATCTTGCTGATCAGGCAAAGATACCAATAAGTAACCTTTTCTACTGTAGATGGATGAATTCCTCACCGGTCATCACCCTGGCCGCATTAGGACCTCGCGCTAGACCGTTACCCGGCCACTCACGCATTGATGGACTGCCACCCAGCCACTTACACTTTATAGACCGTACCCCAGCCTGTCGCTTATGCCGACTCAATCAGATGGACTTACTTCCCGAACATTGGGCAAGTAATCAAATTGTTTTCTCAAAACAGCAACCATGTTGCGGATATAAAATACACCACAGAGCCGGATCCCCAAGATTTTTGAGCGAATACAAGTCTCCTTCGAAAGGAAGATCTTAAATCGGAAAACGAGTTTTGGGATCCGCTCTAACTTTTAAAATTATTTTGAAGACTCGAAAACATTTTTAAGAATGTTTGGAGTAAAGCTGATTTAATGAAATAAATCAGTCCCGATATATTAGAAAATATCTGAATATTATTATTTAAATAATATTCCCATAAAGAATAATCTTTATAAAAATAATTGAAGTAGAAGTTTTAAAACTTATACTTGAAACGAGTATTAAATAACCAAAGATACACTTATATGAAAGTATTATCTTTATTTGAATAATCGAAAATAAGTTTGATTATTAACACCTTATTCTTTAATAAAATAAAGAATATATTTCAGTAATAAGCGGAGTCATAATACCTCGAATGAATATTATAAATAATATTCATTAAATAAAATAAAGGAGTCATACATCCTCAAATGAATATTCAAATAATATTCAATTAATAAAATAAAAGGAGTCATAAGCCCTCGAATGAATATTCAAGATAATATTCATTAATAAAATAAAGTTATCGAATAAACCTTATTCGATTAATAGTTTTGAAAACTATAACCATATATATATATAAATATATATATATATATATATATATAAAATCTACTCGGGATCCTCGACTCCCGGTTTTAGAAAATGTTTTCACCTTTGGGTCCCTATACTAAGGGTATATGCAAATTACTGCTATTCTCTAGCATAGGTATTATCAACTGAACCAACAAATATATATGGCAAGAATACGAAACAGGCATGCATATATATACCATATCAGCATGCTTCAATATATCGCAACATTTGCTAATTAACCAACATGCATCTATCGCAAGATAATGCATATACATATATTCATCACAACAACAGTATAACGGGTAGAAAACTTGCCTGAGCGACTGGGGGTTACGAATGGCTCGGGACGAGTCTGGTAACCTATAAGCAACAAGTAAGTTGGAATTAAACCAAAGTCACTTGTAAATCTATACTCTAACCAACTCAGACTCTAACGCTCGTTTTGCGCTTACTGATTTGCTTAAGTCACCCGGGTACCCTCGGCTCCACCATTTTTAATAATTTAACCTTTACGAGTTTTAAGGCGATTCCTTCGCGAGTGTCTTACCAACTGCCTAACACACTTACTATAAATGTTTCATACATTAATTAACCCTTTTTGGTCTTTAACCTATGTTTCAAAGTAAGGCGAGGGGAAAAGTTTCGTTCGCGAAACGCCGTTACTTGAAACGGTCGTTTCTCCTAAACCGTGCATCGGAATCGAACGAACTACATATCAAAACGAAGCTCGTAACATGAGCTAGCTAGGCATGGCAATTGTCATAATTTAACAGGGGGTTCTCGGGTCCTAATGTTATGCACAAAAACAGTCTAAAGAAAATCGGACGTTACGACGGCTATGCTTACGCGATTTCCAATATTTTAAACAATTCAAAACCATCCCAAATCAACCTCAAATCCAACATACAACCAACATCCATCCTTATCACATCATAACAACCCCAACCAATTCAATTTAGTCATTCATACTTATGCCTAAGCTTAACTTTAATCATACTTAAGTTCTTTTAATCAAAACAACAACATTTACCAATACAACAACATCCCAAAACTCACTAATCTCTACATACACAACCATCAAGCCTCTCATGAACTACAATACTCATATTATGCTCTTAACATTCAATAACAAAGCTTGGTTAAGAGATTATACCTTCCTTGAAGCTTTTTAACACAACACAAGAACTTTGAATGCCTAAAGAACCTTGATCCTTGCTTGTATAACCTTAATCTTTCATAAAAATTCAAGAAAACTAAAGTTATTTCTTGAAGGTTACTATTCACCATCTTCTTCCTTGATTTATTGGAAGAGATTGTGAAGGAATTAGGAGCTTAAACTTATAGCATATCCATATCCATGTACAAGGAAGCTTAGATAATTACCTTGTGATTTAACAATGCTTGGAACTTGATTTTTGATTTTTCTTCCTTTGAAAAAGATGAAAAGCCGAGAGCAATGCTTGAAGAATGAAAAATTTTGTGTTTGCTTTGATTTGGTTTGGCTAGCTAGGTTGTTTTGGTTTTGTTTTTGGTTAATTACCCTTCTAACCTTGAACTTTGTGTGGTTTACAATCATCCAACAATTCCTTCCTTTTTTGTCATGCCTATGTCACCTTGCACATATCATAATGCTCCCACTTGTCCACACCTTGTGGTTTGATGATGTCACAATCCCTGGCTTCTTGTACAAGCTTGTCTCTTGGTCACTTATTTGTTTTACGGTTCGCTTATCTTTCGTTCTCGTTTATCGTTTGAGGGATCATACCCGGGATCTTATTACTTAGGTTCCCTTAACCTTTCTCAATATATTATATTCCTTTTATGATCCTCTCCTATAATCCTTTAATTTAAATCCTTTTTTATCCTGTTACCTTTTTCTCAATTCTTTCCGTATCTAGTGGATTTCCGGGAAAAATCAAAGTGTTCGGAATTGGATTATGACGATCTTTACATACACTTATATACCATATAGAGTACTAATAAAATCTCAGAATATCCATAACAGAACCCCTACATAGTGTGGCATGAAAAGTTTTCTCGTTCAGCAAAAACACTATTCATAAGGGTTTCAAAATTTCTCAAAAATTGGGGTTATTACAGTTTGTGCAATTTAAACTCAGGTGTATGACATGAGCTTCCATTTTCATGATTCTCTTATTGAGTAGTTTCTTCATTTTTCTATTCTGACAGACTTCACAAGCTTCAACTTGAGCAAGCTCCAGCTTAGGCATGTCTCTTACCAACTCCTTTTTGACAAGGTGTTAATTTCCTTGAAAATCAAGCGAGACAGATTTTTATGCCAAAGCTTATTTACTTCTTCTGATGCCTTGGTGTAGAAGCAACACACACCATCCTTATTTGTTGAGTCAAAATCTTTAACAAACAAGCTTCCTTTCCTTGCTCCTTTCAGAGCAACTTCACCAGTTTTCTTGCTGATAACAGTGCATTCTTCTTTACTGAATAAGACTTAAGGCCTATGTCTGGAATTTGCTAACTCTGAGAAGATTCACTTCAAGACCAGCTATCAGTGCTATATCATCAAAGACAACATTTTCAGAAACAATCTTGTCATATCCCATTATGAATCCTTTGTTATTGTCTCCAAAGGTCACTAAAGGGTCAGCCTCTCCCTTAAATTGTGATAGCAGGGCTTTACCACCTGTCATATTCCTGGAACATCCACTGTCTATGATCCAGATAACTCTCCACACTATGCCCTGCACAGAATGAGTCTTAAGTGTGTTTGAAAACCCAAGAAGTGTTGGGTAGTTTCTTCTTGGTAACTTGTTTAGCAGAAGTATAATGAGTTGTTTTAGAAAAAATAGAATTCAGTGACTATTGTGCATGTTTTCCTTTTGATGTGGATTCATCTCTTGTTTCTTTAAGGTCTACTCTCAGTTTGTAGCAACTCTTCATTACTTTCAAGTTATAAGAAATGCAGTCAAACTTATCACAGAATGAATAGGGATCATTTGAATTTGCTTTATTGTATTTGCAAGTTCCTTCAGCTGGCTTGTTAACAACCTTTTTACAAAGGTGAGTTATATGATTTGCAGAGCCACATTTTTCACACTTCTTTCTAGGAGCATTTGCAACATAAGCGAAATTATTGCTTTTGTTTATCCCTATTTTCCCATCTCTATTTTTCTTTTTCTTTCTCGCATCTTCAGTTTTGGTTTCTTTAATAGGAGTGGTGAGACTTTGTTTGTTCATAAGCTTCTCTTCAGTATTGGAAGACTGAACTGATTCTTCAGTTTTCTTCTCTTTATCTTCATCGGCAATTTCTTGCTTGATAATCAATTCTTCTTCACTGAAGTTGACTTCACATGCTTTGAATATAGGTGCATTCACCTCTTTCAAAAAGGTTGGAGCATTTTTAGTTTTCTTTGCTTTCCATTTGTCACCTACAATATTCTTTTTGTCATTCATGGCATCATAGCCAATGCCAATAGCAATATTTGCACATGGCTTATTCTTCTCATGATACTATCCGACCAATTCAGATGCATTTATGAAAGATTTCATCTTCACTTCATTCTTTTCCAGCTTCTCCCTTAGCACTGCTTCAATTTCATTTGTACACTTGAGCTTGTTCTTTAGATAAGCATTTTCTTGTTTTAAAGCTTCAAGCTCCACCAACAACAATTCAATTTCTTGCTTCTCACTTTCAAGCTTCTCATTTATCTTTGTTAATCTGCTAACTTCTTCATTAGCATCAACCATGCTTGTCTGAATGTGAAACATTTTTGTGCTCATCTTTTCAACAGTTTCCTTATATTGATTCATATTTAAATTAATAGTGGTAAGAGTTGGTGTCTGTGATTTAGATGAGGATGATTATCCTTGCTCCAGGGCCATGAGTGCATAATTACCAAATTCTCCATCTTCATCATTCTTAGAGTCATCCCAACTTTTACCCTCTACAA
Organism: Apium graveolens; assembly: GCF_009905375.1. Classification (NCBI taxonomy): domain Eukaryota; kingdom Viridiplantae; phylum Streptophyta; class Magnoliopsida; order Apiales; family Apiaceae; genus Apium; species Apium graveolens. The sequence continues at coordinate 217,613,291 of NC_133649.1, read as the reverse complement.
TATAAGCTTTACTTTGCTTTCCTTAGAAGAGCTTCATACTTTGCTTCAAGTTCAAGATAAGCCTTGTCTTTCTTTACTTTCTTGGGTTTCCTGCATTCTATAGCAAAGTGGCCTTGTTCATCACAATTGAAGCATCTTATATTAGATCTGTCAATAGATCCAGTTTTATAGCCATTCTTGCTATTAGAGTTGTACTTCCCTTTTTCCTTCCAGCTGCTGTCTTTGTTGAAGGACTATCCTTTATTCATGAAGTATCTTGGCTTCTTTACTCTAATATTAGAGAATTTCCTAGCTAAATAGGCCATTGACTGATCTAGCTCATCCAGTTTTTCAAGAGTATAGAACTCATCCTTTTCCAATTCCAGAATGACTTGCTCCTATGAATCATTTGTTCTTTGCTCACTTGTTGAGGAAATTAGAGTTTGAAATCTTGGTTCATCATTAGATATTTGGCTTTCATTTACAATTAAAGCACTTGAGCCATCCACAACATGTCCTTGACCAGATCTCAATGATTGCCTTTGAATCATCCCTAGTTCATATATTTTGAGAATTCCATATAGAACTTCCAGAGTTATTCTGCTCAAGTCTCTCCCTTCCCTGATTGCTGAGATTTTCTGTTCCAAATGATCAGAAAGAGTAAGCAAGAACTTTAGATTCACTTCTTCAGCTTCATAGTATTTGTCATGAAGTTGTAAGTCATTTATTAGCGTATTGAATCTTTCAAACACATCAGTAATGCTTTCCTTTGGCTTAGCAATGAAACCCTCATACTGTGAAATCAGTATTCTTTTTTGGTTTGACCTAACTTCTTCAGTTCCTTCACAGAGTATCTCAATCTTTTCCCATATTTGCTTGGCAGTGTCACAGTTGACAATGTTATTGTACATTACATTGTCAAGTGACTCAATCAAAATTAATTGCAAGCTACTATCCAGGGAGACTTTCTCCTTTTCAGGGTCAAAATACTCAGAAGGATCTTTTGGAGCAAAATGAGCTGGGATAACCATATCTCTATCTGTAGATTCCTCAACTCTAACCATAGGAATGAAGGGTCCATTCTTGAGGATCTGAATGTAGAGTGGATTGGCCATCCTGATAAACAACATCATTTTCATTTTCCAGAGAGTGTAGTTAGTTTTGTCAAAAGTAGGAATTTTGATGCTACTGATTTTCTGTGTATTCATTCTTCCAAGATCTTGAATCTATTTACTTTCAGATTTTTCTCTGATACCACTTGTTAGGAAATGAATAACACACAGGGGGGTGAATGTGTTTTACTATTTTTGAGCTTTTCTTGAATGTTTATGGTTGAACAAAGTAAATTAATTCTTGTAGTGAAATGTGTTCATGCAGAGTTTAAGCTTGCAGAAAATAAAGAACACAGATCTTCAAAACTCACTTAATTTTATATTAAAATTAAGACTGTTTTGCTACAAAATTTCTAGGCTCTTTGTTGATAAAGATCTTAGCTTCTCCTTGAGAGTGTTAAAAGAAATTTTATCTAAATTGTTACTACTGACTAAGGACCAGTGTTAACTTTATAACTCAGTTAACTGCTGGTTTACACAGTGTGTAATAAGAGGTCTATAGAACACTTGACATCTCGATAAGTATATTGGCTTATCGAGGTCTCTAGTACTCTATATTTAGTTTGGCTTGTAGAGGTCTTCATTTCTCTATGAGAGAATTTAGGCTTGTCGAGATCTCTAGTCTTCACATCTTCACTTTGACTTATCGATAACTCTTAGTTCTCTAGTAGCTTCTTGATTTATCGATATATCAGAGTTCTCTAATCAAATTTAACTTGTCGATATCTCAGAGTCCTCTAGAGAATTTTAACTTGACGATATCTCTGAGTTCTCTAGTGAATTTTGACTTATCGATATCTCTGAGTTCTCTAGTGGAACTTGACTTATCGATAACTCAGAGTTCTCTAATGAATGTAGACTTGTCGATAACTCTGAGTTCTCCATTGAATAAATGACTTGTCGATATCTCCAGCATTTATGTCTTCAATTTGGCTTTTCGATATCTTTCTGAGTTCTCTAGTAGCTTTCCTTACTTCTCGATAAACCATTCTGGAGTTCTCGAATGACTTCTCTATAACATTAAATCTGTGACTGTAGAGATCTTGACTTAGATTATTTTTCTTCAAACAGATTTATTCAACTCCAAGCTTCTTCAAAATTCTTCTGAGGCATGATCTTCTTGATCTTCTTCCAGATAGAATCCTTAGGCTTGATACTGTTTCAGGAAAAAGACTCCAGTCTGCTCCTTGTATTTTTACAGACTTTAAGTGTTACAAGTATAAAATACAGATTAAGATAACAATACAAGTTACTTAGGGTTGGAAAAATGTCTTAGTCTTGTTAGAGTACATGTATGTCTTTTATAACAGAAGCAAAGAAGAAGCTTTTGGAAGGTGGTTAGTCCAGGGTCTGCGGACTAGTGTAAGTTTTATGTTGTAAAGTTTTTTATATTATATTATATTATATTATAGTTGTGTATTGTATAGTTGGGTCTAGTATACTTCTTTTCGAAGTTATACTATCGGGCTTAGTCAAGTGATTTGGAATTATTGAAAAGAGTTTTAAAAGAAAGTGAAAAATTTATTTGTTGAAATTTGGATATCTTGTTTCTATAACTGTAGCCTTAAAAGATCTTGGATTAGTTTAGGGTCATAGATGTTAAATATTTCAGCTGTTGGCATTTATTTATTGATTTAACAGGTTAATTTGGAATGAGATTTTATCATGACGACCAAATCCTCTGACCCCGGATTTTGGGGCGTTACAAATATTTTTGTGTATTTGTTGCTTCAAATACTGCCCACCAGATTTTGCTTATAGGAAGTGATTTATCATCCAGTCTTTGTTGATGGTGGACTTGGGGCTAGCATCTTACTGAAGGTTTCCTTTCGTGACTTGCATTTTTTGTCTTTCGTAATAAAAATGAGCTACACGTGTACCAGATACCAGCATGCATTTTCAGTGTAGCATGTTTTACCAGGTTATAAACATATAACTATTACATTATACTTTTTAGGTGACAATGAAAAGTTAAATGTTGACCGTGTAGGTCATAGTTGCAGGAAGATTACTTAGAATAGTAAATTCTATAATACCATGTTTTAATTATATCAGGATCCATTGTGCAACAATCTTAGCTAATATGTACTATTTAATAAATTGACAGGTCTCAGAGAATTCCTACTTTTGAAGAGTTTGAATTTGTAGACACATTGAGCAGAAATAATGTTATGTACATCAACCATATCAATTTGACCATATCAAGTTAGATAGCTAACAACAGATTGTTCCTGATGATCCCAGTTTAATGAGTGTAGACTGCGTAAAAGCTTCCACTCCTTTGATCTATTTATAGAATTTGCAGTGTTAGATATTAAGTGCAGCACAAAGGGGGTTGATTGTTAGGTAATGAATAACACACAGAGGGGGGTGAATGTGTTTTGGTGTTTTTCTCCTTTTCTTGATTTGTTTATGGTGGTGAATAAAGTAAATTAAACCTTGTAGTTAAATGTGTTAAAACTGAAATTAAGCTTGAAACAGTAAGAAACACAGATCTTCAAAACTCACTTAATTTTATATTTAAATTAAGAATATTTTGCTAAAAAATTTCTAGGCTCTTTGTTGGTAAAGAGCTTAGCTTTTTCCTTGAGAGAATACAAGATTTTTCTGATCTAAATTGTTACAACTTACAAAGCATCCAGTATTTAATTTATAGAACAGTAAACACTGGTGATTACACAGCATGCAACAGCATGTACTAAACCCTATTTATATATAATCAAATATTTATATTTCTGGCTTAGTGTATCTTGCTAATCTTGCACGCCTGTGACTTTACTCTGCCATTTAATCTTGGCCTTTGATCTTGTACTCTTAAAGATGCTTTTGTAGAATTGTCAATCTAACTCGATTAGATTGTTTGTTGATTGTTAATCTTGGATATTGAATTGGTCTACACTTTGTACTTTGAGAATTTAGAGGTCTTTGAATTCTCTATAAGAGAATTTAGCTTGTTGAGGTCTCTTATCTTCATTTCTTCACTTTGGCTTATCGATATCTCTGAGTTCTCTAGTGACTAATTGACTTGTCGATAACTCAGAGTTCTCTAGTGATATTTGACTTGTCGGTATCACAGAGTTCTCTAGTGAAATTTGACTTGTCGGTATCACAGAGTTCTCTAGTGAAATTTGACTTGTCGATATCTCTGAATTCTCTAGTGAAATTTGACTTTTTGATATCTCTGAGTTCTCTAGTGAAATTTGACTTGTCGATATCTCTAAGTTCTCTAGTGAAGAAATGACTTATCGATATCTCCAATCTTCATATCTTCAATTTGGCTTGTCGATATCTCTGAGTTCTATAGTAGCTTTCCTGACTTCTCTATAAGTCATTCTGGAGTTCTCGAATGATTTCTCTATAACACTAAATCTGTGACTTTTAGAGATCTTGACTTAGAACATTTTTCTCAAAACAGATTTATTCAAGTCCAAGCTTCTTCATAATTCTTCTGAGGCATGATCTTCTTGATCTTCTTTCAGATAGAACTCTTAGGCTTGATACTTTTTACAGAAAAAGACTCCAGTCCGCTCTTTGACATTTTTACAGACTTTAAATGTTACAATACAAAATACAAACTAAGATTACAATACAACTTACTTAGGGTTGTTAATTTGACTTAGTCTTGTTATAGTACAGGCATGTCTTGCACAACAATCTCCCCCAATTTGTGAGAATATTGCTTATCACAAATTCATGCATGTTAACAAAACTAACCCCAAGCTTCAATGGAAAATAAGACTAATATAAAAATTGACACAATTACAACAATTATACATTAGATGATTTCTTGAGTTTGAATAATTGCAAGCATCAGACAAAGACTGGAACTTTTGATTATTCTCTAATGAGGTCCTTTAGATATACATGAATTTCAAGTTCCTCTATGATTGAAGTCCCTGTTAAAGCTTCCACAAGTTTGAGTCTGTCTTGCTTTGGAAACCATCTAGCATCTCAATCCTGAATTTTGAAAATGAGCTAGCTTTTACATTTAGAAATCTTCCATCTTTGGAGATTCTGCTCATCCCTTTTGCTTTGAGTTCTTCAGATCTTTTGATGTACATTTCAATCTCCTAATCATACTTCCTCTTTTTCTCCTCATATTCTGCTTTACTTCTTGCTCTTCTTTCCTTCCTTGCAATTAACCATTCAGCTAGAACATATATCCAAGCTCTTGTAGCAGTATCCTTATCCTTTAGCAAACTTATCACTCTCTTGATTTATGTGGGAGAGAGAGTGTCCATCAAATTGATGCCAAGAAAAGTGAAGGACCAATATTGAAAGTAGATTCTTACTTCTCTTGGAGTTACAACCTAGACTATAACTATTTCCTCAGCTAGTTGTTGAAAATAATCTTCATCTAAGATGCACCAATTTAAAGGTAGAAAATCACTTTGCTTGAAACAGTTCCAGATGGCCCTTTCAGTGACTTCCACTTTTTCTGTAGGCTTGTATTTCTTAGGTTTCTTCCCAACAGTCTTGAAGTGAGTTTTGAGTGATGGCTTGACAGAAGGTAGGTTTGTGATTTTCTTGAGAGATGTTTGGTTTGTGGTGATTGATATTTTCAGAAAGGAGTTAATAGTTTGTTTATATAGGAATTTGGGCTTAGAGGTTTGAGGAGGTTTGATGTTTGAGATTGTTGACTTTGAAGGTTGATCTTGAATTTTTTTGGATTTTTAGGGTTTATTGTGGTTCTGAACCATCATGCCTTCTCTTGCTTCTTGTCTTTTCTCATATTTTCTTGTCACCTTCTTTCTTCTCATCCTGCTTCTTATCCTTGCTACCAGTTGCTTTTGAAGATTGACTTAGATTTGAACCAAAGGTTTTTGTTTATCATCCTTCTACTCATCATCATCCTTGTCATTTCTTAGATTGAATTGAGTGTTTTGCAACATGGTGTCATCATCTACAAGATATATGTTTAAGATCTTTATCATTTCAACATCCTCATGCTTCTTGATCCTTTTGTACTTTAAATCAGACTACAAAGTCATGATCAGCCTCATGTTTGATCTGACACAGAGCCTAGTAACAAGGAAGTGTTTGCTTTGCTTGGTTGTTGGACAGATGTAGACTATCCCTTTTGTGGATATATATAGGCTTCTGGAAAAGCAGCTATCTGTGCATTTTTGAGCTCATGCAGAAGTTGGGTATCTTCTTGAATAACCGTATTTACTTTGTCAATCATTACATCCAATTCAGATGCTCTTAAAGTTTTGAGATTTGAAAGAGACAACTGAAGACATTTGTCCACAACCCATCATTGATGTTCACACCAATCCTTTTCTCCAGGAAGTTATCAATTTTCACAACCACTTCCCTGATACAGTTGATGTTCTTGGCCAAAGCTTTCTTGTAGGTCATGTAGTTATTTTGAAGAGACATTCTTAGTACTGCAAGAAGTTCACTGAATTCTCGGTCTTGGTTGGGTCTTCTTGTAGCCTTTAGAAGTCATTCTTTTACAATATCAATTTAAGAATTTGAGGAGCTTTGACCAACCTGAATAGGCTCTTTAGATTTAGCTTTAGCATCCCTGGATTGTTGAATCCTAGCCTTAATCTTCCCCTTAGTCTTGGTGATAGGCAAGGCATGAGTAGAGGAGTTGGCAGTTATGTTCTTCCGGTAGAGAGGGCAAAGGTATGTTGAGCTTCCCCATGATGGCCCCCAAAGAAACTGAATTCTGTATTTGGAGATGTTTGTGAGAGTCCACCAGGGTCTTGAAATATGATTGTTGACTAGAGAAGTCAATGTTGGATATTAATCGCAACAGGGGCATGGTAAAACACTTTTACACATATAAAATCCAAATAAAAGCATATAAATCGTGGTAAAAACATAGGGATCGATTACTAACCTTTAATATGCGATCCAAGAGCAACGATCGGAGATCCTTAGTAGCTGTTCCTCAAACTTGAAGCACTCCACCGGTATCCACCAAGAAAACGACGATAAGGAGGAGGAGGAGGTGGAGAGAATTTGGTTTTCTAAAATTTTTGGGTTTTTGGGTTTGAATAAAAATAGGGTCTATAATAGTATTTTTATAGGCAAAATTTTCAGCTGAAATTTTCCCATAAATATTATTATTATTATCCCATTTATTATTCTCATTAATAATTAAAATACCTTTTAATTATTAATCCTTTTTCTAAACACTTTAGAAATAATTCTCTCTCTTGATTTAATTTCCAAAAATTAAATCCTTAATTAATAATATTAAGAACTTTTCTTAATTAATTTATAATAAATTAAATCTCATTTAATCAATTATTAAATTTGCCAATTAATTATTTATTTCACAAATAAATAATTATTAGCCATTATTAATTAATTCCTCCACCATAAAATCATTCTCTTTTTATGATGTGACCCTGTAGGTTCAATATTAAGCCGGTAGTAGAAATAAAAAATAATAAAACTATTTTATCATTATTTATATAAATTCTCTAATTTATTAAATATGATTAATTAATTAATCACATTTATTCTACATCGTGAGGGATACTTCTCAGCATATCGCGACTATCCGGATAATATGAATTCACTGCTTAGAATACCAAGAACCTATTCAGTGAATAGTTACCGTACAATAAACTCCTTCTACCCTACAATGTCCCGATTAAATACAAGGCATGGATCTCGTGTCAAGCATATCTAATTTAATCACTTGCTTACCATTTACTATGCGTAGTTCTATGCAAATTAGAAACTCCTTTCTAATTTCATTCACTCTGGCCAGAGATTCCTGAACTAGTATAAGTGGATCAGCCTTGAACATTCGCTTCCTTCACTAGAAGGGGTAGATCCTTTATTGATCATACCCAGTAGAGCCCTAATAATTGTCCCTGGAGACTAAGAACTAAACCAAAGCATAGTCCAGTGTACACAAGATGACTATGATGACCTCAAGTCTAAGGATACTTGTACAACTATCACTATGTGAACAACTGCTGACACGTGAGTGAACTCCATCAGTTGTTCAGCTGTGCGAGTCATGTTCAGTGAACTTATTCTATAATAAGCACCTACATACTAGCTATAGTGTCACCACACAAATGTCTATGAGAACAGACATCCTTCATAATGAAGCAAACATAGTATGTACCGATCTTTGCGGATTATTAATTACCAGTTAGTAATCCTATGATCAGGAACTATTTAAGTTTAGAGTTATCATCTTTTAGGTCTCACTATTATGATCTCATCATAATCCATAAAAAGCTTTACTCTAAACTATGGTATATCTTATTTAAACACTTAAATAGATAGAGCCCGTAATAAAAACAAAATAAGTCTTTTATTAAAATCAATGAAATCAAAACAGATTATATAAAGAGTTATTCCTAAATCCTAATACATGATTGGACTTAGGACATATTCCTTTCAATCTCCCACTTGTACTAAAGCCAATCACTCTGGTATCTAATACCCATCTTGTCTTTATGACGATCAAAGTGACTTTGATAAAGTAGCTTTGTGAGTGGGTCTGCTATGTTGTTATGTGTGTCAACTCTAATTCAATACAACACAAGAAATGTTATCGCGCTCCCACTAACCCTTTTGTAGACGCATGGTTCATCTATATTTTTTTTGATAAAATCAAACTCTTTGATTATCTCATCAAAACGGATGTTCCATCTACGAGAAGCTTGCTTTAAACCACATATGGTTCGCAGTATCTTACACACTAGGTTTTCATTTCCCTTGGAAAGAAAACCATCTGGCTATATGCCAAATCTCATAGTCGTAGTAAGCAACAATCGCAAGCAAAATCCGAACTGATTTTAACAGGGCTACAGGTAAAAGGTTTCATCAAAGTCAATCCATTGCCTTTGTTTGAATCCTTTTGCCACAACCTGGCCTTATAGGTCTCCACCTGGCCATCTGCTCCAATCATTCTTTCGTATACCGTATACATAGATTCCTTTTCGGATTTCATGGCACTATGCAATTTCTCTGAGTCAACACTACTCATAGCCTCATTATAGGTCACAGGGTCGTCATCATCAATGATCGACAACTCATTGTCATTCTCAATGACAAGGCCATATTACCTCTCAGGTTGGCGAGACACTCTCCCTGACCTACGAATGGGCTGTTCCACAGAAGGTTGTTCAGTTAGAACAGGTGTTTCCACTTGATCTGTAGTAGTTTGTCCTTCTTGAACTTCATCAAGTTCAATTTTTCTCCCACTGTTTCCTTCAAGGATAAACTCCTTTTCAAGAAGGTAGCATGTCTGGAGACAAACACCCGATGATCGGTGTAAAAGTAATACCCTAAAGTCTCTTTAGGATATCCCACAAAACTACATTTTACGGATAGATATTCCAGCTTATCTGGGTCAACTTACTTGACATAAGCTGGACATCCCTAAATTTTAACGTGTTTAAGACTCGGTTTCCTTTCTTTCCATATCTCATACGGAGTTTGAGGAACAGATTTGGAAGGCACCTTATTCAGTAAATATGCTGAGGTTTCCAATGCATAACCCCATAGGAATACTGGAAGATTTGCATAGCTCATCATGGACCGAACCATGTCTAACAGAGTTCGATTTCTCCTTTCAGATACCAATCTGGAGGCATCCACTGGGAGACTATACCATTTACTTTGAGATAATCCAAAAACTCTCCATTCAAGTATTCACCACCTCGATCTAATCGAAGAATTATAATACTATGTTTGGTCTGTTTCTCCACTTCATACTTATACTCTTTGAACTTTTCAAAGGCTTCAGACTTGTGTTTCATCAAACACATATCCGAATCTAGATCTATCATCTATGAAAGTAATGAAGTATGAAAATCCACCCATGGCTTGCTTAGACATTGGTCCACATACATCTGTGTGTACCATTCCTAGCAAATTTGTAGTCCTCTCTCCATGTCTACTAAATGGAGACTGCAGTGCCACTATAAAGTGAGATTTTCATCATCCCTTTTCTTTTATTAGTTTGTTCAATCTGAAGTAAATTATGTCACATTTATACAGACCATTATTTAAAGTACCACGTCCATAAAGAATATTATCTCTAAGAATAGAACATTCATTATTCTCAATAATAAATGAAAATCCAGCCAAGTCTAACATGGGAATAATATTCCTCACAATCGAGGGAATAAAATAACAATTATTTAAAACAATAGTCTTGCCCGTAGGCATATGTAAATGAAATGGTTCTACATCTTCAGCAGCAACTCTTGCTCCATTTCCCATCAGTAGAATCACCTCCTCTTCCTCAAGAGTCCTACTTCTCCTTGGTCCCTGCAACAAATTGCAGATATGAGAACCACAGGCGGTATCTAATACCCAAGTAGAAATTTGATTTAATGACATATTCACTTCTATCATGAACATACCTAAATCAGAAGCGGTAGTCTCACTACCCTTCTTCTTCTTCAATTCTGCAAGGTAAACCTTGCAGTTCCTCTTCCAGTGCCCCACCTTGTTACAGTGAAAGCAAACAACTTTGCTCTTGGGGTCTTCAGCTTTTGGTGGAACCGGCTTTTCTTCACCTACTTTCTTCTTCTTGGAAGAGTTCCTCTTCCTTTTCTTAGGATTGGAACCTTTACCAATTAGAAGAACAGAACTCTTCTTAGGGGGGAAATTCGATTCCGCGGTCTTCAACATGTTGTGGAGTTCAGGCAGGCTGACATCCAACTTATTCATGTGAAAGTTCACAACAAACTGCGAGAACGAACTCGGAAGCGATTGCAAGACCAAGTCTTAGCTCAGCTCCCCATCCATGGAAAAACCAAGTTGTCCAAGACGTTCAATCAAATTGATCATCTTAAGTACATGGTCATTCACAGATGATCCCTCAGACATCCTACAATCGAACAGCTCCTTCGATATCTCATATCGAGCTATCCTCCCCGCCACATCATACATCTCTTGTAGATGCATTAGGATAGTGTGAGCATCCATATGCTCATGTTGCTTCTGTAGCTCAATGTTCATGGAAGCTAGCATGATGCATTGAGCAACATTTACATCATCTATCCACTTACGATACACAACATGTTCATCATTATGTGCATCACTAGCAGGTTCAGTAGGCTTAGGTGAGTCAATCACGTATTCCAGCTTCTCAATCCTGAGAACAATTCTCAAGTTTCGAAGCCAGTCAGCATAATTAGGACCAGTCAATTTATGAGCATCCAGTATGCTCCTGAGTGATAGTGCAGAAGACATAATATATATTGTAAATCTGTAAATGATAAACACATAACAACATTTAGCAAATATTCGATTTCATTTTAAAGTACTATATGAATCGGGTCTTTATTCATAAGTGGCTCCCACTAGTTTACCTAATTTATTCAACCCCCTACGTGAAAAATTAAGCATTCATAATGCTAGTGGGAATAGGGATCCTACATTCCATTACACAACCTCGGTTGTGGCACGAAACGCCATGTAATGTTCAATAGGCAGACAACTCTTGTCAATTACATCTAATGTTATTCCCTAATCAAACTTTAGCCTCTTGAATAATTGAGTCACGGCTGTGGCACGACAAACTCAATATTCTAAGTCAAGTCTAACCCAACATTCTGTATAATTGAATCAGTCCCCAAAGGCCCACGACTGTGGCACGTAACGACCTTTAGATTCTTATTCAATGTACACATCTCTATGTAATAGACAATTATTTCTTATTTCGAAATCAAAGCCCTCGGCTGTGGCACGAAACGACAATGATTTAAAAATAAGAACTACTTTCTATCATGTTGGAAGGCTATGACTGACACAAGCCCGTTGTGTCATTGGCCAATTACTACTTGATATTATTTAATTTTAGAGGGATTATATTACGTTACAATCATAATCATATTATAAAGAGATTCTTCCTTTTAAATTAAATATTTCAAATCAATAATCGATAATCAGATGATTCCCAGATCGAGTGGAGCATTGTCAAGAGGCGTCACTTAATAACCCTTTCTTACAGATAGAAATCTGTTATTGACAGAATCATCCTTTCTCTAATATCAAAAATTCATATTCAATTACGTGTTTCACAAACACAAGAATCTCATGATTGTATTCATAATATTATTCTTAAGGTTATGAAACAATTTCACTATACTAGGTTGTCTAACAAACGCCTTATGTTCATTTAAGTTCACCTAAATCTATCATCGCATGATAAACTAAGCATATATCACATATATCAACATGAATAAACATCAAGGTAGGCATGTTACATCATCTAGCATATTAGTCTAAGCATTATACATCTCTATGTATCACATTTAGCATTTAAAAGCAATTAAAAACAGTTAAAAACAGCTTTAAAACACTTTTGGAAATATAAATAGTTCAAAACTTTTATATAAACTAAAAATTGATCAATCCATTAGATCCGTCTCGGAAAAACGAATCCAACGGTATATTGCACGCCCAAAACAGAGTTACGAAACTCCTAGAAAATCAATTTTAATGTGAACAGTCGGGCTGTAACGCATTACAGGAACGCGTTACAAGCCCTGTAACGCATTCCAGTGATGCGTTACAACCCTTTTAAGCCATTAAAAGGTGTAACGCATTCCGTGAATGCGCCACAAGATGTAACGCATTCCCGGAATGCGCGACACCCCTTTATTTTTTTTCTTTTGCAGCAGCCGCCGCCTGACAATCTACTCGATCAGCGTGCTGCCTGACTGGTTCTGTGTCTTTTTCCGTGCTGTAGTAGACAGACAAGCAACAGCAGTACAGCAGATGCAATATATATATATATACTTACAATTTATATATATATGATTATTTAATTACGAATTTAATTGCAAGATCTTCAAAAATTTATAATAAAAAATCTATACATCATAAAATTATGAAAAAAATACCCAGACGATCTACAACACTTGTACAACCCAGATCAACATTCAAAATTATTATGAGAAACGATTTCTCATCAGACAAAATTAAACCATGATATAACTTGCAAAAATCATAATTAATTCATACAAGCACATAAAATTATGAAATTTTTACCACAGATCTATATGCATACAACCTATGCTCTGATACCAATGTTGGATATTAATCACAGCGGGGGCATGGTAAAATACTTTTACACATATAAAATCCAAATAAAAGCATATAAATCGTGGTAAAAACATAGGGATCGATTACTAACCTTTAATATGCGATCCAAGAGCAACGATCGGAGATCCTTAGCAGCTGCTCCTCAAACGTGAAGCACCCCACCGGTATCCACCAAGAAAACGACGATAAGGAGGAGGAGGAGGTGGAGAGAATTTGGTTTTCTAAAACTTTTGGATTTTTGGGTTCGAATAAAAATAGGGTCTATAATAGTATTTTTATAGGCAAAATTTTCAGCTGAAATTTTCCCATAAATATTATTATTATTATCCCATTTATTATTCTTATTAATAATTAAAACACCTTTTAATTATTAATCCTTTTTTTAAACACTTTAGAAATAATTCTCTCTCTTGATTTAATTTCCAAAAATTAAATCCTTAATTAATAATATTAAGAACTTTTCTTAATCAATTTATAATCAATTAAATCTCATTTAATCAATTATTAAATTTTCCAATTAATTATTTATTTCACAAATAAATAATTATTAGCCATTATTAATTAATTCCTCCACCATAAAATCATTCTCTTTTTATGGTGTAACCTTGTAGGTTCAATATTAAGCCGGTAGTAGAAATAAATAATAATAAAACTATTTTATCATTATTTATATAAATTCTCTAATTTATTAAATATGATTAATTAATTAATCACATTTATTCTACATCGTGAGGGATACTTCTCAGCATATCACGACTATCCGAATAATATGAATTCACTGCTTAGAATACCAAGAACCTATTCAGTGAATAGTTACCGTACAATAAACTCCTTCTACCCTACAATGTCCCGATTAAATACAAGGCATTGATCTCGTGTCAAGCCTATCTAATTTAATCACTTGCTTTCCATTTACTATGCGTAGTTCTATGCAAATTAGAAACTCCTTTCTAATTTCATTCACTCTGGCCAGAGATTCCTGAACTAGCATAAGTAAATCAGCCTTGAACATTCGCTTCCTTCACTGGAAGGGGTAGATCCTTTATTGATCATACACTGTCTTCGTGTACAAATTCCTATACCCAGTAGAGCCCTAATAATTGTCCCTGGAGACTAAGAACTAAACCAAAGCATAGTTCAGTGTACACAAGATGACTATGATGACCTCAAGTCTAAGGATACTTGTACAACTATCACTATGTGAACAACTGCTAACACGTGAGTGAACTCCATCAGTTGTTCAGCTGTGCGAGTCATGTTCAGTGAACTTATTCTATAATAAGCACCTACATACTAGCTATAGTGTCACCACACAAAGGTCTATGAGAACTGACATCCTTCATAATGAAGCAAGCATAGTATGTACCGATCTTTGCGGATTATTAATTACCAGTTAGTAATCCTATGATCAGGAACTATTTAAGTTTAGAGTTATCATCTTTTAGGTCTCACTATTATGATCTCATCATAATCCATAAAAAGCTTTACTCTAAACTATGGTATATCTTATTTAAACACTTAAATAGATAGAGCCCGTAATAAAAATAAAACAAGTCTTTTATTAAAATCAATGAAATCAAACAGATTACATAAAGAGTTATTCCTAAATCCTAATACATGATTGGACTTAGGACATATTCCTTTCAGTCAAAGCCTGGACTTGAGCATTTAAGGAAGCATTTGAGGTCTCTAGTGAGGCAACATGTGCCTTGAGATCTTGAAGGTCTTGAGAGGATGAGCTTGATGTAGAGATAGAAGTAGATGGTCCAAATGAAGCTTGCACATGTTTCTAAATTTCATCAACAACCAAAGGGGAAAGAATGTATCTTGCTATTTGATCCAGCTTCCACCTTGTGTAATTGGAGTTGATAATGTGATCTTGAACCACCTTGTACAAAGCTACAAAAGAGTCCTTCAGCTGTGTAACAGTCTTGTCAATCCTACTAAGATCAAATCTAGACATTTGTTTTGAAAAGTTTTGAACTGCTTCTTGATCTCAGTCTGAGAGGGGATAATTTGATCCATCTTTTCTCTAACCATCTTCATAATATTGTCTTGATTCCCAGTGAGAGTAATCTGTAGTGCTTTTCCAAAGTTATGGAAAGCCTTGATTTCAGCCTTGTATACCTCATTCACTGCATTATATACCTCATGTGGGGTTAAGGATCTAGTATTGCTCCCCAAGATGGTTAGGTATTCTTCCCTGAACTGGGCTAGTACATCATCCATTTCAATAGCAAAGTCCTTATCCAACCATTTTTTACAGTTAACATCCTCACCAGCTTCATCAATTATTTTAGCTTGTTGTTCCTCAACATCTGTTTGGTAGGATAGCATAATGGCTTGGTAGTCCTGGTTTGATATGTCTGAGGTTAAAAGCTGTTGAGAGATCTGAGTAAGTCCAGCCAGCTGATAACCCTGAAATCTTCCAGATTAGATGAAGGTGCAGCTTTTTGTAGCCACTTTGAAAGAAGGTGTGGTTGTGAGGTTGAAGGTTGGTGAGAAGGATCAGAACCACCTGTGATAAAAGTCACAGTTTGACTCACAGTAGGTATTGTGGTTATGACAAGTTGGTTCCACACTTATAGTGGGAACCTCCAATTGAATTACATGGGATTTGACTGGGTTACTATCATGTACACCAGCCTCAAACCCTTGTGCTTCGTGCAAAGCACTGTCATATGAATGTGATAAACTTGCCTCCTCCATGACAGGATCATTGGCAATTATACTCCTAGCATCAATTGCTAATGCAATTTCTGCTAGGGTTTTGAGGGGAGTTGTTCCTTGAATAGGAACCTCCAATTAAATTAGAGAGGATTTAGATAGCCCCCCTCAGGAGTACTACCCTCAAACCTAACAGCCTGTGAAGGCTGATTTGCACATGAAGGTGCATTTGTGACATCCATAGGGTCTTCAGTAAAAACTGATGAATCCCCTATGTTTATGTTGGTGTCATCAAGGTCTACCCCAACATATAGCCTCTCACCAACTAATTGCGGTTTCTGGGTAGTTGTAACACCCCCAAATCCGGGGTCGGGGATCCGGGTCGTCACGAGTTCCATTTCCCTTAATAACACCCAATCTTAATAAACAATCAACTACTCTGTACTGTGACCCCACAATAAACACACACACCACAAGTTATAGTCTCAGAGATGAATATCCAAAAATAACACGAGTCATTTTATTCCAAAATTCTATGCCATTACACCTTAAAAGGCTTTCTGAATAGATTTACATTTCTTTGCCATTATTACATTTAATAAAGATACATAAGTCTGGTACATCAAAAGTTAAAATCCTAGCCTATTGGTAGTTCTTACCTCAGCTACAGCGACATCAACGCCTATAGGAAATTGCGGAACGTTTCCTATCCGCTCGCGAATTGGGAGCTTGGTCATGTTCATCTTCTATCTGTTGTTTTGTGATGAAAGAAGAAAGCAAGGGTGAGCAACAAGCCCACCAAAATAATATGTATAATAATTAACAATATATGAGCATTCTCATAGTACTCATGAAAGTCTTGGTCAAGAAGAAATGAACCAAGCTGATATCTTAACGCGATTAAGTCACAAAATATTCAGTATATGTAATAACCCCAAAATTTTCAACTTTTTGTAACCCTTGTGAATAGTGTTTTAGCTGAATGAGAAAACTTTTCACGCCACACTATGTAGGGGTTCTGTTATGGATATTCTGGGATATACACTATGTAGGGGTTCTGTTATGGATATTCTGGGATATTATTAGTACTCTATGAAGTATATAAGTGTATGTAAAGATCATCAGAATCCAATTCCGAACACTTTGGTTTTTCCCGGAAATCCACAAGATACGGAGAGAATTGAGTATAAGGTAACAAGATAAAAAGGATTTAAATTAAAGGATTATAATAGAGGATCATAAAAAGGAATATAATGTATTGAGAAAGGTTAAGGGAACCTAAGTAATAAGATCCCGGGTATGATCCTTACGAGAACGAAAGTTAAGCAAACCGTATAACAGATCAGCGGTCATTAGGCAAACGATTAGGAAGTTAATCAAAGGGATTAGTGGGAATGATGTCATCCAACCAATAGAAAGAGGACAAGGAAGGGAGGATGACATCATGAGGATGACATAAGCATGACATGGGAAGGAAGGAGGTGTGGTAGCTTTGTAACCACACAATTTCAAGGGCAAGAAAGTAATTGACTAAATCAAATACAAAACAAGTCAACCAAGCCAAGTAAAAATCATTCTCATCAAAAATCAAAAGCAACCAAGGCATTAGTTCTTCATTGCTCTCGGCTTTCTTACTTTTTAAAGGCAAGATTTTTCAAAATCCAAGATCCAAGCTTCCTAAATTGGTAAGTGAAAGGCATATGTCATAGCCTACTCGTTTATTCGAGTATTTAACTCAACTCAAATAAGAATGTAATAAGTAAATAGTGGATCAAGCATCAGAGAGATCTCACAAAGTAACATCTGTCAAAGAATAAAGAAACATTGTTCATCTGCAGACTTGAAGATTCACTGGAAGAAGTTCAAGAATTTGATCATGCCTCAGTGATATAAATCAAGATCGTGGATTTAATCAAGTGACAGAGATCTCGTCAAGGTATCATTTATTACAAGGATTCAATCAGAACAACAAAGTCAAGACATGAAGAAACGTCATGAAAGTTAGTCACTCATGAACCAGACAGTACATCGAGTGTCAGCATTGAAGTGACGGAATTGATTCATAAGTCTCAGAGACTTTCAGAAGATTGTCAGAAGAATGGATGCTGCTCAGGGATAGTATTAATTCTCTATTAATTAATTAAGTCATATAATCTAATTAAGAGAATAAATTATATCTGCAAGGATTAATTTATTGATTAATTGAATTAAATTGATTAATTAATTTAGAATTAATATTAAGGATTTTCAGAATGTTAATTGATTAAAATCTGTGATAATTCTAAAAAGACAACTGATTGTACTAGTATGACAATCGGTATGACAATTGATAGTCATACCGAATGTCTTGCTAATTCAGTTGATTGTATTGATAGAATTTTCAATTAGATTAAAATCAATTATGTATTCAGAAAAACAATTTCAATTGTACTACTATGACAATCGGTATGACAATCAATAGTCATACCGAAAGTCTTACTAGTTCATTTTAATTGTCTTCCTAGCTCTAATAGATTGTCTCACCGAAAGTCCTTCAAGCTCAAATAGATTGTCACACCAGTTCAACAACTTCGGCTGTGATTGTTTAAAAGAAAGCAGAAGATAATATCAACATATAACTCAGCACATACAGAACAAGAAAACACAGCAGAAAACAAAAGAAAATATTTCATCATTCATCTGCTTATTCAAGATCAAATATTCTAGTTTGTTAATGTTAAATCCAAACCACTAGAATTACTTATCTTGTTCTTGTATATCAATCTAGCGGATTAAAATCCCTAGAACTTAATCTCAAATCGCTTTTAGCATTTGATCTTTTAATTACAAAAATAGAAAAAGTTCATGTCGAATTTATTCTAAATTTGTAATAATTGATTTGAGATTAAACCCTTGTAATCGATACCGTAGTTGTAACACCTTTCAAGTTTAATAAAAGTTTTATTTAACTTGAATTTTGTTTCACAATTTTATTCCGCATTTTATTCGACGAAACGATATTGTTTGCATTCAACCCCCCCCCCCCTTCTACAAACAAATTGGGACCTAACAATTGGTATCAGAGCCTTCTGATTAACGTACAAATCAAGATCCTAGACTTTTGTGTTTCTTTCACTTCTTGAATTTTTATTCACTCAAAAAATTCATAATGACTACACAAAAAGTTGGAACCGTTAAAATTCCACTTTTCGATAAAGAAAATTATGTGATGTGGAAGAAGAAGATGCTACTGTTTTTACAGGTTGCTAATCCCAAATATTTGCAAGTGTTGAAGAAGGGTCCAAAAATTCCTATGGTTATTGAACCAGAGGTAATAGAGAATGATGTGGTGATCACCAAAGCGAGAACTTATGTGAAGGATCTTGAGGACTTCTCTCCTGCTGAAATAGAAGAAGCTTCCCTGGATGCTAGCCTTCAATTAATCTTAGTAGATTCCCTTAATCCCCTAATGAACAGACATGTGATGAATTGTAAAGATTCTAAACATATCTGGGAAACTATTGAGATTATTAATGAAGGCACAGAGGAAGTTAGGGAGAACAAACTAGAAATCCTAACCTCTGAGTATGAATACTTTAAATCTAATCCAGGAGAAGGAATCACTGAAGTGTTTGAGAGGTACAATGCATTGATCAACAACCTGAACATTAATGGTAAATACTATTCCATCAGGGAGGTCAATAAAAAGTTCCTTTTGACACTGCCAACTCATCTCGAACATAGAATCACTGCCATAAGAGAAGCAAGAGATCTGAGTGAGATTTCTTTGGAAAGGCTATATGGTGTGTTAAAGACTTATGAGTTGGAGCAGATTCAGCAGAAGGAAGTTTACGGGAAAGGAAGAGTGGTCAGCACGTCTACTGCTCTGGTAGCTGATGAACAACAACAACAACAACCACTATATCAACAACAATCTCAACAGTCAGATAGAATGGTACAGTCTTCCAAGGTTGAAGATAATGTGATAGTAGCAGAATTTGATTCACCTACTACAAATCAATCAGGAGATGATTATTATTCCTTGGAAGAACTGGAGCAATTGGAGGATGAGTCAATGGCCCTGATTGTCAAGAGATTCTCAAATGTCAGATTCAAAAGGAATCCCAAGTTCAAGTACAAGTCCAACTACAACAGATTCCAGAAAGGTGGATCTTCATCCTCTAACACCAGCAGTGGTGGGTATAAAACAGGGATGGTTGATCGAAGCACCATTCGATGCTTCAACTGTAATGAGTTGGGACACTTTGCCACAGAATGCAGGAAGCCAAAACAAGCAAGGAAGAACTCTTATGATTCTAATCAGAAGAGTAAATCTGAAAGGGCATACCTGGCAAAGGGAAGAAGTTGGGATGATACTGACAGTGAAGACGAAGAAGTTGGGAATCTTGCTCTCATGGCTAGTGATGCAAGCACCTCATCGTCAAGAAAAGAGGTAAAACTTTCTGATGCTGAAATGGTTTATCATCTAAGAGGTAACTTAGATTGTGCTCGTCGTGATAATGAATTGTTAAATCAACAAATCAAAGACCTTGAGAAAGAGGTCAATGAATTAAGACTTGTGCACATTAATCAAGATAAACTTAAAGACCAAGTATCTTTCCTAGAGAATAGAGTTGACTGTTATAGACAACTCGAAACTATTCTCAAAGACAAGATCACCGGTCTTGAGGCTAAGGTTAAAGCTTACTTTAATTCTTGTTCGAAGTCCAAAGAGTTTTACAATAAGCAAGCTGTTAATCAAACACATGGAATAGGTTATGATTACAATGCTGCTATTGGAAAATTAGGCATAAACTCCCCTCCTCATGTATGTGCTAAAGGCAGGGAAGTACCACATGTGCTTAAGGGTGTTGATGAACCCCTCTATAAGGAATCTATTGCTGAACCATTTGATGAGACCTCTTTTATTATTCAAGAAGAAATCCGTGCTGAAGATAATGCTAATGGGAAAGCTGTCTCCAAGTCAAGTGTGTCAAAAGTTCCAGTCAAGGTTGTGAAGGCAACTGAGACTAACTCAGACACACATGAGTTGGATAACACAAATGCCATGTCTACCATGCATAAGTTGCCTATTGTTAATCCTTCTCATAAAGCATGTGGTGTTCCTGATTGTATGTCTTGTGCTTTTAATCTGTTGTTTGCTTATTTTAATGGTAAGCATGCTTCTAATGATAAGACTACTCCTCGTCAGCATGTGAATAATAGAAAGCATGATAGGTCTAAGACTGCTAGTCCTCCTAAAGCTAGAAAGGAGACATTTGTGCCTAAGCCTAAACATAAATCTGATAAGGCTGTTTTAAAGGTCAAATGTTCAGTCATTGAGAATGTTGAGAATAGTGAAATTAAGAATGTTGTTTTGCCTGATAAAGGCCAATTTTACAAGTATGCCGGACCCAGCCAAGCTTGGGTTCCGAAGAAGTTCTAATCCATTTGTATTGCAGGGCATTAAACAGGTACAACCGGTAGTGTGGATTCTTGACAGTGGATCGTCAAGACATATGACCGGAGATAGAGCCCTGCTATCAAATGTGGTTGAGAAAGCTGGCCCAGTGGTTACCTTTGGAGATAACAGCAAAGGTTTAACGGAGGGATATGGCTGTTTGCAAGCTGGAAATGTTATCATTGAAAATGTATATCTTGTGCAAGGACTTGAACACAATCTGCTTAGCATTAGTCAGTTCTGTGACAACGGCTACAATGTTTTATTCGACAAGCTGAAGTGTCAGATTCTGCACAAGAAAAGTGAAAAACCCTCCTTAATGGGAATACGGAAAGGAAATCTGTTCGTAGCTGACATGAACTCTGGAAGCAATCTTGAAGTCAATTGTTTCTATGCAAAAGCATCGTCAAATGAGAGTTGGCTATGGCACAAGAGACTTTCCCATCTCAATTTCAAGATAATGAATTCTCTTGTCAAAAGAGAATTGGTAAGAGGTCTGCCTCAGCTGGAATTCTCTCCAGAAGGACTATGTGAGGCTTGCCAGAAAGGAAAGTCAAAGAAAGCAAGTCACAAAGGCACTGACACATCTTCCATAACTGGTGTTCTGCAATTATTGCACATGGATTTATTTGGTCCAGTTAATATCCTTTCTATGTCAAAGAAGTGTTACTGTCTTGTGATAGTTGATGACTATTCCAAGTATACGTGGGTTTTATTTCTTCACTCTAAGGATGAAACACCACAAGTTGTGATTGATCATATCAAGATGATTGAGTTAGATTCTAACGTCCCTGTTAGAGCAATAAGGTCAGATAATGGAACAGAATTCAAGAATGCACTTCTAAATGGATTCTGTACAGACAAAGGGATTACCAGACAATTTTCAGCTCCTAGAACCCCTCAGCAAAATGGAGTGGTAGAAAGGAAGAATCGTACATTGATTGAAGCTGCAAGAACGATGTTAAATGAATCAGGTCTTCCAATGTACTTTTGGGCTGAAGCTGTCAATACTGCATGTTATACTCAGAATCGAACTCTAATCAACAAAGACTTCATGAAAACTCCTTATGAGATTTTAAATGAACAGAAACCTTCTATCAAATACTTTCATGTATTTGGTGCCAGATGCTTCGTGCTCAAGGATGGAGATGATCGTCGTGGTAAGTTCGAGGCAAAGGCATATGAGGGTATTTTTGTTGGATATGGAAGAAGATTATATAGAGTGTATATCATTGATCAACACAAAGTAAATGAAAGTGTCAATGTTACATTTGATGATACTAAACTCCCTAGTATCCAAACTGAAGATCCTTCTGAGAAATTGAAGTTTGATGATACGTCAGATTCAGAGTCAGAACATGGTCAAGAACCTGAGGTTGTTGCTGTTGAAGAACCTGTTAATCCTGATAATACTCAAGGTAATAGTGATGGAAACTCTGGAAACAATGGAGATACCACTGCTACTGACGGAGAATCTTCAAGTCAACATGGCAACAACTCAGGGGGAGATGCTGAAGGATCATCTAGTAGGACACAACATCACAATGAATTTCAAGGCGAATCATCAAGATCAAATCTTCCAAGACAGACTGTCTGGAATAAAGCTCACCCTTTTGAGTTGATTATTGGTGATCCAGATGTTGGAGTCAGAACTAGACGTGCTACTCAAAATGAGTGTCTGTTCTCAGGATTTCTTTCTGAGATGGAACCTAAGAAAATTGAAGAAGCACTAACTGATCCAGATTGGGTGATTGCTATGCAAGATGAACTCAATCAGTTTAAAAGTCAACAAGTCTGGAAACTGGTACCTAGACCTGTACACAAGAAAGCTGTTGGTACAAGGTGGGTATTCAGGAATAAACTAGATGAAGATGGTGTGGTTACAAGAAACAAGGCAAGACTGGTAGCTAAAGGGTATTCTCAAGCTGAAGGTATTGATTATGATGAAACCTATGCTCCAGTGGCTAGACTTGAGGCCATCAGGATATTTCTGGCATTCGCAGCATTTTCAAACTTTAAAGTTTATCAAATGGATGTCAAGAGCGCCTTTCTGAATGGAAAGCTGGATGAAAAGGTATATGTAGAGCAACCTCCTGGTTTTGAAGATCCAGATCATATGGATTTTGTCTTCTTTCTTTTCAAGGCTATCTATGGGCTAAAACAGTCACCAAGAAAATGGTATGACACTCTCTCTGAATTTCTTATTGAAAATAGCTTTATTAGAGGTGTCATAGACAAAACTCTCTTTTCTAAAAAACATAAGAATGATACTATATTAGTCCAAGTCTATGTGGATGATATAATATTTGGGTCTACTAATGATAATCTCTGTAAGAGATTTGCTAAGTTAATGCACAGCAAGTTTGAAATGAGCATGATGGGAGAGCTGAAGTTCTTTCTTGGATTACAAGTAAATCAAAGGTTAGATGGAACATTTATTTGTCAATCCAAGTATCTCAAGGAACTCCTCAAAAAATACAATCTAGAGGATTCTGCATCAGCAAGGACTCCATCAACTACAGCTGTCAAGCTTGGACCATGTGAAAACTCCATTAAGGTAGATGTCACAAGCTACAGAGGTATGATTGGCTCGTTACTCTATCTTACTGCAAGTAGACCAGATATTATGTATGCTACATGCCTATGTGCAAGGTTCCAAGCGGATCCTAGAGATATTCATCTCGTTGCTGTTAAACGAATCTTAAGATATCTTAAGGGAACACCAAATCTAGGTATTTGGTACCCTAAAGAATCTGGTTTTAACCTTGTCGGATATACAGATTCAGATTATGCAGGAAGTGTTGTTGATAGGAAAAGCACCTCAGGAAGTTGTCAATTCTTAGAAAGCAGGCTAGTCTCATGGTACAGCAAGAAACAGCAAACAGTTTCCAACTCAACGGCCGAGGCTGAATATATTGCTGCTGGAAGCTGCTGTGCTCAGATCTTGTGGATTAGGAACCAACTACGAGACTATGGCTCTGTATTGAACAAGATTCCTATTTTATGTGACAACACAAGTGCAATAGCCATCACCAACAACCCTGTGCAGCACTCGAGGACAAAGCACATTGACATCAGGTATCATTTTATTAGAGAGCACGTCATGAATGGTACTGTTGAACTATTTTTTGTTCCAACAGAAGAACAAATAGCAGATATTTTCACTAAACCACTTGACGAATCCACATTTACCAGATTAGTTGGTAAATTGGGCATGTTAAATAGTTTTTGTGATTAATTTAATTAATATCTGGAATCTGTTCTTGAATGAATTTACAAATGAATTTTTCATAAATGAAAAATTCATTTGCAAATTTATTTTATCATTTTATCATATTTCTTGCTTATTTCTATGTAATATATATTATCTTATCTATGTTATTTACTCTACTTGTTAATTTAAAATATCTCAGAATATTTTATTTCCTCTAAAAATATTTTTCTATGAATTTTATTTGCTAAAATTCAACAGAAATCTATTTTTGGAATAAAAATAATTAATTCTGAAATATTGTCTTTATTTTCTGTAAAAATTTTAAGTATTTATTTCAGTTTTACTATTTTGTAATAAAGTTTCAGTACATTAATAGTTGTCTGTACATATTCATTTTGTTTTTCTACTGCAAAGACAATCGGCAAGACAATTAAAATTGTCTTGCTGAAAATCATTTCAGTAAACATGTAAATATAAATCTGTTAATGCTTATTTTATCTTATTCTAGAAAGACAATCGGCAAGACAATTGAAATTGTCTTGTTGAAAGTCATTTTAGTAATATTGATTGCTTATTTTAATATCAGATTAATTTTATAACTGGCAAGACAATCGGTAGGACTATTGATTGTCATGCCAGTAATAAAATTAATATCAGAATTATATTGTTTTATTTTGTACTGGTATGACAATCGGTATGACTATCAGATTGTCATACCAGTTGTTTATTTTTATTTGTTTCTTTTCCTTCTTTTGCCTGGTATGACAATCCGGGATTGTCATACCGATTGTCAAGATAACATAACAGTTCCATTTTCAAGAATTTTCAACATAACAGTTCATTTTCAAGAATTTTGAACAGTTTTTCACTCTCTTTTTCTCTCTTCTCTCTCCTCGAACAAGAACCAAACCAAAAACCTGTTATTTCCTTGCTCGAGTTTTTACTCAGCAAACTTAATCATCACTTTAGTGATATATACATATAAGTATATACATAAAGAAGTGCTGTTGAATTTTCTGGAAAATAAAAGTTATTATAAAAAACGCAAAAATCAAATTAAAATCAGTTTGCCCCTTCAAATTCCATTTTAATTTTAATTTCTTATTTGTGTCTTTTGGTGTGTCAAAACTGTGTTAGTGATTTAAGAATTTTAATGAGATACATTTCTGTCTAAATTTTTCGATTATAATTAATTTAATTCGAATTATTAAATTAATTTAATTAATTCGAATTTTCTTAATATTATTCTTAAAATTTTGAAAAGCTTGTGTCTTATTATTATTTTATAAAAAAAAATGGCTCTCAATTTCCAAATTGTCGCGCATAATCAAGTTGGTTATTTCAATCCGGAAAAATGTGATGTTGAAAAATTTAAGCCTTGGATTAGATTTTTAAATGATCATTCGATTGTTAGCTCTGCTATTAAATCAAATGTGATTTTAAACGTCGATCTACTTAGACTGATTTGCACAACTTCTACTGTGGCCGATGATTCAAAATCTTTTTCATTCACCATCGCAAACACACAGTATGTAGTTAATGAAACAGTCGTCAATCGTGCGTTAAATTTTCCACTAGACAATTTCTGTAATTTACCCTCTGAAAATGATATCACAAATTTTTTCAATGCTATTCACTATCAGGGGGTGATCAATTTAACCAAACTTTCTAAATCAAATTTGGTGTCTGAATGGGATATATTCTTCGATACACTTTCCAAAGTGTTTGCCAACTGCACAAAATCTAATTTTCATAACATTACTTCCACCCTGCAGTATATTGGTCTTGCGGTTGTTTTCAATCAAAGGATCAATTTTGGCAAACTACTTTTTCCCATTCTCTTGAGACGTCTAACTTCTGCTTTACGTGATCATTCTACAAATCGTAGGGTATCATGTTACTATGCTCGTTTTCTTATGCTCATAGCAGATCATCTACTCACCCCTGAACACAAAGCACTTTTTGCTAACTCTGCTGTAACCGAACCCCCACTAGTTAGCAAAAAGATTTACACTCGCCAAGACACAACCTTCAAATTTATGCAAGTACCAGTACTTGTATCTGCTTTCATGGCCAATTATATTCCCTTGCCTATTTTTAATCTTCCCGGCCATGAACAGCAACCTCAACCTCCAGTGGTTCAAGCCACCCAGGCTCTTCCATTACAGGTAGTAACTCCTCACTCTCACTCTCACTCTCTTCCTACTTCTGTTAACAGACCCTCAGTGGTTGATAGGGCTGACCATGAAGTTGTAGAACCACAGCTTCAATCCCAGGTCATAGAGCCAAACACAGAGTCTCATTCTATCTCACCCTCTCCCCCACTGTCTAAAATGTTACCCAGAAGATTACTAGGAAGTAGTACAATGTCAAATATGAGTGAACCCTCAGTTATGCCTCCTCCTAAGAAAAGAAAAACCTATTCTGAGGCATCTGAAAGCCCATCCTTGTCCTCCCAACAGGATATGGACTTTGAAATGGCCAATGAACAGTTACTAGAGGCATTCTCTCAACAGGATGCATCTATTGAAATTCGCCATCGGGCCATGGCATCTTGTACTGAGTCAAGCACAATTCCATTACTCACAATGGAACCATACACTTCCCCAGATAATACTCAGGACACCCAGCGAGGAGTGCACGTAGAGTCGGTTACAGTGCCTGCCATAGTTACGGCAGAAGAGCAGTCATATGCTTCAGAGGGAAAATCTGACTCTCCGCCATCTTTAATAGAGTCATTTTCTCCCCTCCCAGATCCAACATCTCTGGCTCCCTTATGGGATTCTCCACTCGCAGATTTATCTGGAGAAAGTGGAGGGCAACTCGGTCAATCTATCCCTGAAGCAATTCAGACATCTATTCCAAAAGATTTGATAGCATTGACTGAGGATCGGGACTCGCGAATTCCCATTGCACCACCACTGACCTCTCTTGAAGAGGCTAGGGTGATTTTTAATGCAGGTACACAAGAACAGCAATTGGAAGACTCCTCACGAGCAATCATATTGAGAGAAACACATGCACGTGAGATGAGTGAACCAAATACGAGTGAACTTCAGGTGAGAGCACACACAGACACTGATACTGTCAACCTGTTAGCTCAGATTGCTGCCCTGAAAGAAGAACTTGCTAAAAGTCAAGCTGAAGCTCAAGCATTCAAAGCACAAGTGGTTGAACGGTCTTCTTCTTCCACCTCTGTCGACAATCAGCTTGCAATCATAAGGAATGACATCTCAGATTTAAAGACTACTGTAATACCAAAGCTCAATTCTATTCAGGACACTCCAAATTTATCAGCTGATGACATATCCAACTTCTGCTCCCTACATACAAGAATGACTTCTCTTGAAGACCTCGTTGAGATGAATCATTCACTGGACAACTCAAGATTTCTAAAGATAGAGACGGGCATGGAACATCTAAATGAAGGCATGAAGCACTTATATTACATGATCAAGAATTCTCATTGCCCTAATGAAGAACAAAGAGCTTATTTTGAAGGACCGTCTGGTGGAGGATCAGGCTCTGGAAGTGGTGGAGGTTTCAAAGGAAAGTCAGTAGAGGATCCCTCAACTAAGGGGGAGAAGAAAGGGAGTAGTTCCAAAGGGAAAGAAAAAGATACTTCTGCTGGAGATAAAGGAAAGGCTGATGATGCCTACTACAGTGGAGAACAGGATGACTTCGATATTTTTGACATTCCCACTGAACCAGTTCAGGAAGATAAAGATGGGTTATTTGAAGCTGAAGAAGAAAGTGATTTTGAAGATTGGGAAGAAGAAGATACAGTGGATCCTAGGTTTGAGAAAGAATTTCAGAAAGAGCAGTCAGAGATGCAAAGAAAAGAAGCTGAACTCAAGAAGGTCTCACAGATCATTGATAGGAGAAAAGACATACAAAGAACAGAAACTCTTCAAAAGCAACGTCTTCATGACATTAAAGCTCAAGAAAGGAGAAGAGATGTCAGACTGAAGATTGGTGGAAAGTGGGATGAAGCTAGGAGAGTACTCGATATGCCTCAGCTATGCACTAACAATGATAGGCAGTTCTTACATCTTCTTGACAAGCTGGAAATCTCAAATCCTAACAATGACATGTACATGAATGCTATCAAGACTGAAGTCTCAAGGATCACAGCTGCTTTTGATAGATCCCTAAATGAGATGAGCATTTTTGTATATTGTCAGAGTGAAGGATCATTCAAGGTGTCACTTCATCTATTTGAGAATCGTTCGTTGTCAGAGATTTGGGTTCTTTTAAACAAAGTGAAAAGAAGCTCCGAGTTGAATGAAGTTCTTCGGGAAAGGCTTAAAGAGTTTGCCAGCAGGGCTAGTCCTCAAGTGGTCAACAATCCTCATCAGGTGAGATTCTTTAAGTCTGATTGTCTTCAAATCTGTCAGCTAGATGTACAATCTCTTAAAGACTACTCAGCTAAGCATCTGGTCTGGATGGAACATCATTTGAGAACTGCTGGATATTCATCCATGTTGAAGACTCAAGCTGCTGACTTGATTCAAGCTTATTGTGAGAAGAATGTTAAAAGGTACAATCAACTCAAGAATAAGTTGAAGACAGTTGGAGTTCAACCAGTCAGACCTGCAAGCTTCACTTCAGAAAAGGATCGTGTTTTTGACAAGGAATTGCTTCCAGATTTAGAAGAAGGTGAAGTCAGAAGAGAAGACAACTAAAGTCAATTAGCTCAAAACTCAATGTAATATGATTAGAGCGTTATGAATCAAGATAGTCTAATGTAGTTATATGTTCAGGCTAGAGGAACATCTATCTTGTATTCACTTGTAAATTTCATTTGGAATCTGGAAAATGTTAAATATAATCCAGAACTTTTCTGCTATTTACTTTACATTACTGTTTATATCTTTTTCTTAATTGTTAGTTGAGTTATCCTCTAGGTATTTGTTGTTATTGTCTAACAAGCAAATAGGGGGAGATTGAAAGGCATATGTCATAGCCTACTCGTTTATTCGAGTATTTAACTCAACTCAAATAAGAATGTAATAAGTAAATAGTGGATCAAGCATCAGAGAGATCTCACAAAGTAACATCTGTCAAAGAATAAAGAAACATTGTTCATCTGCAGACTTGAAGATTCACTGGAAGAAGTTCAAGAATTTGATCATGCCTCAGTGATATAAATCAAGATCGTGGATTTAATCAAGTGACAGAGATCTCGTCAAGGTATCATTTATTACAAGGATTCAATCAGAACAACAAAGTCAAGACATGAAGAAACGTCACGAAAGTTAGTCACTCATGAACCAGACAGTACATCGAGTGTCAGCATTGAAGTGACGGAATTGATTCATAAGTCTCAGAGACTTTCAGAAGATTGTCAGAAGAATGGATGCTGCTCAGGGATAGTATTAATTCTCTATTAATTAATTAAGTCATATAATCTAATTAAGAGAATAAATTATATCTGCAAGGATTAATTTATTGATTAATTGAATTAAATTGATTAATTAATTTAGAATTAATATTAAGGATTTTCAGAATGTTAATTGATTAAAATCTGTGATAATTCTAAAAAGACAACTGATTGTACTAGTATGACAATCGGTATGACAATTGATAGTCATACCGAATGTCTTGCTAATTCAGTTGATTGTATTGATAGAATTTTCAGTTAGATTAAAATCAATTATGTATTCAGAAAAACAATTTCAATTGTACTACTATGACAATCGGTATGACAATCAATAGTCATACCGAAAGTCTTACTAGTTCATTTTAATTGTCTTCCTAGCTCTAATAGATTGTCTCACCGAAAGTCCTTCAAGCTCAAATAGATTGTCACACCAGTTCAACAACTTCGGCTGTGATTGTTTAAAAGAAAGCAGAAGATAATATCAACATATAACTCAGCACATACAGAACAAGAAAACACAGCAGAAAACAAAAGAAAATATTTCATCATTCATCTGCTTATTCAAGATCAAATATTCTAGTTTGTTAATGTTAAATCCAAACCACTAGAATTACTTATCTTGTTCTTGTATATCAATCTAGCGGATTAAAATCCCTAGAACTTAATCTCAAATCGCTTTTAGCATTTGATCTTTTAATTACAAAAATAGAAAAAGTTCATGTCGAATTTATTCTAAATTTGTAATAATTGATTTGAGATTAAACCCTTGTAATCGATACCGTAGTTGTAACACCTTTCAAGTTTAATAAAAGTTTTATTTAACTTGAATTTTGTTTCACAATTTTATTCCGCATTTTATTCGACGAAACGGTATTGTTTGCATTCAACCCCCCCCTTCTACAAACAAATTGGGACCTAACAGTAAGATAATTCCCTAATCATCTTCATGCTTAGTTAGGACTATATCATGAGTTTAAGCCATTAATTCTTTCTCAATCTTCTTCATTTAATCAAAGAAGAAGACAATGAATAGTGTTTTCAAGTTTTTAACTTGAACTTTTTCTTGTTTTTCTTGAAGATCCAAGCATTCTTAAGACTTCTCAAAGCTTCTTAAGGCTTCCTAGCTCCACCCACCACTTCAAGGAAGGTATACCATCTCCAAACCCTAGATTCCTATATATTATAAGATGATTTCGATTAGTGGGTTGATATTGTAGCTTGTTGTTATGATTTAGAGTTTGGGATTTGGAATGGTAGTGAAATGGAATGGTAATTGTTGTGGTTTTGATTTAAAGGAACTTAAGTATGATTAAAGTTAAGTTTAAGCATAAGTATGAATGATTAAATTGAATTGGTTGGGGTTGTTATGATGTGATAAGGATGGATGTTGGTTGTATGTTGGATTTGAGGTTGGTTTGTGGTTGGTTTTGTATGGTTTAAAATTTGGAAATCGCGTAAACATAGCCGTCGTAACGTCCGATTTTCTTTGGACTGTTTTTGTGCATAGCATTAGGACCCGAGAACCCCCTGCTAGGTTATGACCACTGCCATGATTAGATAGCTCATGTTACGAGCTTCATTTTGATATGTAGTTCGTTCGATTCCGATGCACGGTTTAGGAGAAACGACCATTTCAAGTAACGGCATTTCGCGAACGAAACTTTTTCCCTCGCCTTACTTTGAAATGTAGGTTAAAGACCAAAAAGGGTTAATTAATGTATGAAACATTTATGGTAAGTGTATTAGGCAGTTGGTAAGACACTCGCGAAGGAATCGCTTTAAAACTCGTAAAGGTTAAATTATTAAAAATGGTGGAGCCGAGGGTACCCGAGTGACTTAAGCGAATCAGTGAGCGCAAAACAAGCGTTAGAGTCTAAGTTAGTTAAAGTATAGATTTACAAGTGACTTTGGTTTAATTCCAACTTACTTGTTGTTTATAGGTTACCAGACTCGTCCCGAGCCATTCGTAACCCCCAGTCGCTCAGGCAAGTATTCTATCCGTTATACTGTTGTTGTGATGTATACACTTGTATATGCATTATCTTGCGATAGATGCATGTTGGTTATTTAGCAAATTCTTGCGATATATTGTAGCATGTGATATGGTATATATGCATGCCTGTTTCATATTCTTGAAATATATATCTGTTGGTTCAGTTGATAATACCTATGCTAGAGGATAGCGGTATCTTGCATATACCCTTAGTATAGGGACCCAAAGGTGAAAATATTTTCTAAAACCGGGAGTCGAGGATCCCGAGTAGATTTTGTATATATGGATATGGATATATATATATATATTTATATTTATATATATATATATGGTTATAGTTTTCCAAACTATTAATCGAATAAGGTTTATTCGATAGCTTTAACTTTATTTTATTATTGAATATTATTTCGAATATTATTCGAAGGCGTATGACTCCTTTTATTTATTTATCTGAATATTATTCGAATATTATTCGAGGGCTTATGACTCTTTTATATTATTTATTGAATATTATTTGAATATTCATTCGAGGACTTATGACTCTTTTATATTATTTATGAATATTATTTGAATATTCATTTGAGGATCTATGACTCCGATTATGTGCTGAGATATATTCTTTATTTTATTAAAGAATAAGATGTCAATAATCAAACTTATTTTCGATTATTCAAATAAAGATAATACTTTCATATAAGTATATCTTGGGTTATTTAATACTCGTTTCAAGTATAAGTTTTAATACTTCTACTTCAATTATTTTTATAAAGATTATTCTTTATGGGAATATTATTTAAATAATAATATTCAGTCATTTTCTAAATATTTTGGGGACTGATTTACTTCATTAAATCAGCTTTACTCCAAACACTCTTTAAAGTGTTTTCGAGTCTTCAAAATGATTTTTAAAAGTCAGAGCGGATCCCAAAACTCTTTTTTTTATATTTAAGATCTTCCTTTTAAGGGGATTTAAATACTCGCTCAAAACCTGGGGAATCCGGCTCTGCGGTGTATTTTATATTCGCAACGAGGTTGCAGTTTTGGTAAATGAATTGATTACTTGCCCAACGTTCGGGAAGTAAGCCCATCTAATTGAGTCGGCATAAGCGACAGGCCGGGGTACGGTCTATTATTGTGTAAGTGGCTGGGTGGCAGTCCATCAACGCGTGAGGGGCCGAGTAACGGTCTAGCGCGAGGTCCTAATGCGGCCAGGGTGATGACCGGTGAGGAATTCATCCATCTACAGTAGAAAAGGTTACTTATTGGTATCTTTGCCTGATCAGCAAGATATCTGGTTTATGCCAAAATTCTTTTCCTTTCCAAAATTCATTGGATGTTTCAAACTCTGTTCATACTTTACATAACAGAGGTTCCAGGAAATGTTTAAGAGATATATATGTGGATATATATATCGGGACTAAATAAAGTATCTCGTAACTTTATTTCATTCAATAATATTTCAAAGATTGAATCTATTCAAATCTTGTCTTGTAGTCTCATCTATGTGATGAACTTTTGAAACTGATTATAACTTGAACGGTGGTAGTTCAAGTAGTATTGGGAAATATATAAGTATATTGTGGTATTTGGTAACCTCATCTTTTAAACTTATATCTAATTAATGATTATCTTATGCATGACAAAGATTTTCAGAAAAACGTTGAGACAAGGTTAGATATATGAGATCACCTTGCAACGATATTTTTATACAGTTATACACTGGAACTCTGTGTATATTATGCATGGGAGAGGACTTCCCATATTTTGAAAAGTATATATGTATATATATATATACTGAATATTTTGCGACTTCATCGCATTAAGATATCAACTTGGTTCATTTCTTTTGACCAAGACTTTCATGAGTGCTATGAGAAGGCTCATATATTGTTAATCTTTATACATATTATTTTGGTGGGCTTGCTGCTCACCCTTGCTTTATTTCTTCATCACACAACAACAGTTAGGAAAGATGGCCAGACTCCAGCAGACCCAGTGCAAGCGCGTGGGAAGCGTCCCGCGTCTTCCCGTTGATGTTGTAGCTGCTATAGCTGCAGAGGTAGATCTATTGTAGATCAGACCATCTACTTTTGAGAATCAATTATGTATAATTATAACTTGTGGTAGATAATGGCAATTAACTGTAAATTTATCAAGTAATCATTTTGGGTTGTAATAACTTTTAAATTGTGGATTCAAAGACTTGTACTTATTTAAATTTCATCTCTGAGACTATAACGGGTTGTGGTGTGTGTTAGTGTGGGGTCACAGCATAAGGTTATTTATTATTAATTAAGTGAAGTGATATTGTGGAAAGAAAGACCGTGACGACCCGGATCCCCGACCCCGGATCTGGGGGTGTTACAGAAATGGTATCAGAGCTAAGCGTTATAAACCTCAGAGATGATGGGACGTTAAGATAATAAGTTCACAAAGATAATAAGAACTCTTGCCAAGTTCATAGTCGGGCTACCTAACGTAGTACTGACAGTTAAAACCCTTATGGGAACCATTATAAATATCGTAATAGGAGCGTAGTTCGTTATCGTATATGGTAGCGGGACTCCGAACCCTGAGGTTGAGGAGCAACAGCGCGATGATGTTTTATTACTAATTGGAGATCGGATTGTGGATCCGATAGAGTGTCCTAATGCAGGACCGGATGATGTTGATATTGAGGATGTAGCGGTTGAGGATGTTGTCCTAGAAGGGATAGTTGTTGAGGAGGATCCCATGGAGGATCCTGACAAGATTGGATAAAGGACCACTGATTAATTGATGACCATGGTTAGGTCGACTACCAGAGGTAGGATTGGCCGGTCACTACCGGAGGTTCGTTCAAGTTGTAAAGATAGTAGCCCCTTTAACGCGGCTTACTCGTAAGACTGAGAAGTTCGAATGGACAGAGAAATGCGAGAACAGCTTTCAAGAACTGAAGCAGAGGTTGGTGATGGCCCTTATGCTGGCATTGCCGGATGGAAAAGGAGATCTTGTGAAGTGTAGTGACGCTTCGCACAAAGGCTTAGGGTGCGTGCTTATGCAGCACGGTAAGGTAATCGCGTACATGTCAAGACAATTAAGGTAATATGAAATTCGATATCCCCGCCCATGAGCTTAGGCTCGTGGCAATAGTTTTACCCTAAAGATTGGAGGCACTACTTGTATGGAGAGAAGTGCGAGAATTACCTAAGCCATAAGTGCTCTAGTACATTTTCACGTAGAAAGAGCTCAATATATGCCAGAGGAGGCAGTTAGAGCTAATCAAGAATAATGATTGGGAGATTCTTTATCATTCGGGGAAAGCCAATATGGTGGCTGATGCCCTTAGTAAAAAGGAGAGACTCAAGATGATAATGTCTTTTGGAGAGTTTATAAGAGATTTTGAGAAAATGGAAATAGAAGTGAAGGTAACCGGAGCCGGTACCGAAAAGCTGTTTGAGATTGCAATACAGCCCGAATTATTGGAAAAGATCATATTGTGCCAGAAAAAGTTATGAATGGAGGCAGAGAGCCAACAATTAGATAAAAGATTAATATCGAGAAAGATGATAAGGGAATAATGAGGTATTCCTATAGAATTTGGGTTCCGAAAGTTCAAGAATGTAAGGATGAGAACTTAGATGAGAGCCATAGTTTGAGGAATAAGATTTAGAGCAAACCCTGAACGTGATAGTCAGGGAGGTCGCCATCAAGATAGAAGGAACCCATGACATAATGGAGTGGAAAATGAGGATTTTAAATTAAAAGATGACCCCAATTATGGGGAGTAGGATGAAACATTTCATACTAAGGAAACAGAAAGTCGAGTAAGGAAAGGAGACCCGAGACGGTACTCCTATATGGCAATTCATGGACCTGTCTAGACAGAACTTAGACTATTATCCCCAACCACCACCTTGAGGAAACAATGTGGTGTGAAATTCTTTCAGGACCTCTAAGTCGCTAAGCTCTCAGAGTTCCAAGGAAAAAGCTGGCCCAATCGAGGCAAAAGCCTGGCTAAAGGAAATATAGGAATCATTTGAGATTCTAAATGATTGACGAATCTCAAAAGGACTTTTTTGTCACTTACCCTCCTAAGAGAGAGACCACCCGCTGGTGAAAGACCAAGAAAGGCACGGAGCCAGAGGTTAGAATAAACTGATTTAAGTTCAGTCAATTATTTTCGGGAAAGTAATTCCCAAAGATAAGGAGATAGTGTAAAAGCTTTGGAGCTAGAACAAAGGCAGACGAGTATGATAAATTATGAATCTAAGTTGTAAAAGTTGTCAAGATTCGTTCTGAGGACACGAATCCAGAATGACGGGATGTTTGAAATCAATGTTTATGTTGTGTTGGTCCATGAAATAACGATAAGAGAAAGGAAAATAAAAAGAAACTGAAGTGGAAAGGAATATAAAGGCAATAGAGTTTGAGGAATGATAAGGGAATTGGGTATGAGGAAACCCTAAAGACTCGTAGCAATAGAAATACAAAAAGTATGTAATCGTCAGGATGAGGGTGATTCACCATGAGTTAAAATTGCTGGGTGAAGGCATAAGAGATACATATATTTTATCCCCTGTAAGTTGGGAGGATTTGAGGAAAACTTGAGATAGTTCGAAGGTTAAATATGAGACGCGGATAGACTGAGGAGACAGGGAAGTAAGAAATTAGGAAAATTGGATGAAGGAAGTGACCTTCAAGAATGTGAAGTGTAAGACCGGTGGCTTGATACCCAGAAAGGGAGACGCCAGGTATGAGAGATATCCCAACATTGAGGTGACTGTTGAGAAACAACAAAAGTAAATAAGGAATTATTAAGAAGAAGTTCACGTTGAACACGACCAATATCTTCCAGAACATCCTTGTTATCGTTACCAAATTAGGCAAGACAAGCGGATAACCGTTGTTATCTTTTGGAGGCCATATGGATTGACCTCAATATGAATAAGGATGCTATTATGAAGTTAGGTATAGACTATCGAGGTGGGAAAGATGAATATGATAATCTATCAGGGATATATGACTTTATTTATCCATGGAAGGATGCTTGTACCTTTTTAAAGGTGGAATTAAGGATAGAACATCGGTAACTTAAAATGAATCCTAGGGGAAAATGATAAAGGTTGGCATTTCACCCTTAATAGGGATAGTATGAGTTTTGACAGTATGAATTGGAAAGGATTAAGGTAATAATAACCTTTAAGGATCAGTGGAGAAATTTTTCAGAAGTATATAGACAATGGTTCTAGTATTAGTAAATGGTATTTTGATATGCCCTGTATATAGGGAATACAGGAGGAACGATTGAACGGTAACCTTAGAGGTTTTACAAGGAGAAAGGAAATATTCGAAATTCTCAAGAATAGAAATGTGGATAAAGGAAATATGACGTAATTATAATGATGCCAAGTGGGGCACGTGTTAAACCACGAGAAAGTATGGATCGAACCAGTAATGGTCGAAATTGTTCAGGGCAATTTGGACTTAAAAAAAAAATGTTCTAAGTATGATTGAGAGTCAGTCGTGACAGTGATTAACCTCTAAAGATTGAGGCAATAACTTATGGAAAAATGGTGATATTTTTTTTTACTTATCAGAGTTTAAGGAAAACATCTTCACATAAGCTGTGATTGAAATGAGGTAGAAAATTTAGTTGAAGGTGGTTAAAAGACATTGACTGTAAGGAACTATTACTATCAGGAAAGGCCAAAGAGGTGGCCGACACTTTAACGGTAAAAGGAAAAATTATAGGCGCGTGTGCCAAAAGAATACAGTGATGATGGTTAAAAATGTGAAGGTTGAATTATGGTTTGGAAGATTGACATTCCTTCTGATGACTGTGCAATACCCAACCGTAATAGTAGTTGGTAAAGGTTTAATTTGTGTAATCGCCATGAACGGGCTATCTATCTTAGAAGGTCCTATCTTGAGATAAGCCAGGACCATGTTTCAAAAAGGACCAAACAAACCTTTGAGTTAAGTCTTCTATTGAAGGCATATGATTAAGAATGGTATTAACCTGCTATCGGTGCTTTGATTGAAACTCTTCTGCAATTTTATATACTTCATGTCATGTATGTATGTCAGGATCAGGAGTGTACTCCATGAATCATGAATGGTGATTATGTTACCTCCTTAGAAGGATTTGATACGACATGTATGGACTCCGTATGGTTAGCTATTAAGACTTCATGGAAAATGAATGACGACAGTAGGTCAGTGGTGGACCATAGTAAGGCAGCAATGATTGTGCGAGTATTGAGCTGATTATAACCGTGAGAGTTGTATTGGAATGGGTGTTGAGATTGAGTACCACTAATCGGGTCGTGGTAGTGTATAAGTTATCATTGATAGACTAATTAAGTAGAATATCTACCTAGTGAATAATTATTCTTTCTTATCAATAGAGAGTCGTATTATTATACGAGGAAGGTTGCGGTGCAAGCATAGAATTCTAGTAACGATGATGTATAGAATGAGATCCCAGATTCGATTTTTGATGTCGAGGGAGTTTCAAAGGTGATTATGTATAAGCTCGAGGAAGAGTGTGGGTCCATAGAATGATGGACGGGATAGCGAAAATATTTAGGCATGGGAAATACGAGGCTATAATGCTTGATGCTGATATAAATACGTATATGTTTTGTTCTCCTATGACAAACCTCTATAGTTCAGAGGTAGGTTCCAAGCCAGATATTTTGTGGCAGTATATTTTTTTTCATATATACAATTCTCTTCAGTTCGTTCTTTTCTCTTCTTTTCATTTCATGTAAGCTGAGAAGAACAACCCTTCCAGAAGGGGAGGTATTGCCGAATGACTATCTATCTTTGTGATAGAAGCCTAGTAGGATACCACATGTTGTTTAATTGCTTGTCAAGTACTAAAGGCTGGCCACCTTCTGTACTAACTATGCGATATAACAAGTGTTCATGATCATAGTGATCTCTCAATAAATTCCTTTACTTCTATATGATTAATCAAACTTTGGAAAATAGAAATAACTGAAAAAGAAGTAATAAAGTGGTGGTAGTATGCGGAATGGAAACACATTCGTGATACTAAGGTTGACGTGGTTATTAAAAGGTTATAGAACGCTAACGAGCAAAAGTATAACCCGTATAATATTAGGAACGGAAGGTAGTAGCGATTACGAACTGAAAAAGAATGGGTATTGAGAAGCAAAAGTTCTAATGATAAAAGCTATAATGAGAGTCTGTGCAATAGACTTGAAAGAATTTGGAATGATCACTTAATTCGGATTGAGTTATCTTACGACAATAGATCATATGTCATTATCGAGATGTCGCCTTATGAGATCCTTGAGGGAAGATAATGTCGATCTCCCTTATGTTAGGATGAAGTTGTAGAGCGCAAGATGCTCGGACCCGCAGTAGTCCAAAGGACCAAGGATATGATAGATCTAATCAGAGGACGGCTGGTAGTAGCCCAAGATGGACATGATAAGTATGTTGATTTGACACGAAAGGATAAAGAGTATGAAATAGGGGACCTAGTAATGTTATAGGTATCCCTTGGAAAGGATTGATGAGGTTCGGAAAGAAAGGAAAGCTAAGTCTACAATTTGTTGGACCCTTGGATATATTAAGACGTTTGGGAAGTTAGCATATGAGCTAGCCCTAACCCAGAACATGTAGCGAGTCATAACGCGTTTCACGTATCAATGTTAAGGAAGTGTAATTCAGATGCCAGATAAATAGAGGCATATGAGCGCATAGATATGCAACCCGACGTAACCTATATGGAGCAACCAGGAAGGGTTATAGAGTGAAAAGGAACAAGTGCTTAGGAGAAGGATTATCAAACTAGGCAGAGTTTGGTGGTAGAACCACAATGTAGAAAATTGACTCGAGAGTTAGAAAGTGTAATGCTAAGAAAGTATCCCCATTTGTTTTCTATCTAATTCCGGGACGGAATCCTTTTAAGGAGGGGAGACTGTAATAACCCCAAAATTTTCAACTTTTTGTAACCCTTGTGAACAGTGTTTTAGCTGAATGAGAAAACTTTTCACGCCACACTATATAGGGGTTCTGTTATGGATATTCTGGGATATTATTAGTACTCTATGAAGTATATAAGTGTATGTAAAGATCGTCAGAATCCAATTCCGAACACTTTGGTTTTTCCCGGAAATCCACAAGATACGGAGAGAATTGAGTATAAGGTAACAGGATAAAAAGGATTTAAATTAAAGGATTATAATAGAGGATCATAAAAAGGAATATAATGTATTGAGAAAGGTTAAGGGAACCTAAGTAATAAGATCCCGGGTATGATCCTTCAAACGATAAACGAGAACGAAAGTTAAGCAAACCGTATAACAGATCAGCGGTCATTAGGCAAACGATTAGGAAGTTAATCAAAGGGATTAGTGGGAATGATGTCATCCAACCAATAGAAAGAGGACAAGGAAGGGAGGATGACATCATGAGGATGACATAAGCATGACATGGGAAGGAAGGAGGTGTGGTAGCTTTGTAACCACACAATTTCAAGGGCAAGAAAGTAATTGACTAAATCAAATACAAAACAAGTCAACCAAGCCAAGTAAAAATCATTCTCATCAAAAATCAAAAGCAACCAAGGCATTAGTTCTTCATTGCTCTCGGCTTTCTTACTTTTTAAAGGCAAGATTTTTCAAAATCCAAGATCCAAGCTTCCTAAATTGGTAAGATAATTCCCTAATCATCTTCATGCTTAGTTAGGACTATATCATGAGTTTAAGCCATTAATTCTTTCTCAATCTTCTTCATTTAATCAAAGAAGAAGACAATGAATAGTGTTTTCAAGTTTTTAACTTGAACTTTTTCTTGTTTTTCTTGAAGATCCAAGCATTCTTAAGACTTCTCAAAGCTTCTTAAGGCTTCCTAGCTCCACCCACCACTTCAAGGAAGGTATACCATCTCCAAACCCTAGATTCCTATATATTATAAGATGATTTCGATTAGTGGGTTGATATTGTAGCTTGTTGTTATGATTTAGAGTTTGGGATTTGGAATGGTAGTGAAATGGAATGGTAATTGTTGTGGTTTTGATTTAAAGGAACTTAAGTATGATTAAAGTTAAGTTTAAGCATAAGTATGAATGATTAAATTGAATTGGTTGGGGTTGTTATTATGTGATAAGGATGGATGTTGGTTGTATGTTGGATTTGAGGTTGGTTTGTGGTTGGTTTTGTATGGTTTAAAATTTGGAAATCGCGTAAACATAGTCGTCGTAACGTCCGATTTTCTTTGGACTGTTTTTGTGCATAGCATTAGGACCCGAGAACCCCCTGCTAGATTATGACCACTGCCATGATTAGATAGCTCATGTTACGAGCTTCGTTTTGATATGTAGTTCGTTCGATTCCGATGCACGGTTTAGGAGAAACGACCGTTTCAAGTAACGGTATTTCGCGAACGAAACTTTTTCCCTCGCCTTACTTTGAAATGTAGGTTAAAGACCAAAAAGGGTTAATTAATGTATGAA
The DNA here is from genome assembly GCF_009905375.1 of Apium graveolens. Classification (NCBI taxonomy): domain Eukaryota; kingdom Viridiplantae; phylum Streptophyta; class Magnoliopsida; order Apiales; family Apiaceae; genus Apium; species Apium graveolens. The sequence continues at coordinate 217,571,986 of NC_133649.1, read as the reverse complement.
ACATTTATGGTAAGTGTTTTAGGCAGTTGGTAAGACACTCGCGAAGGAATCGCTTTAAAACTCGTAAAGGTTAAATTATTAAAAATGGTGGAGCCGAGGGTACCCGAGTGACTTAAGCGAATCAGTGAGCGCAAAACAAGCGTTAGAGTCTAAGTTAGTTAAAGTATAGATTTACAAGTGACTTTGGTTTAATTCCAACTTACTTGTTGTTTATAGGTTACCAGACTCGTCCCGAGCCATTCGTAACCCCCAGTCGCTCAGGCAAGTATTCTATCCGTTATACTGTTGTTGTGATGTATACACTTGTATATGCATTATCTTGCGATAGATGCATGTTGGTTATTTAGCAAATTCTTGCGATATATTGTAGCATGTGATATGGTATATATGCATGCCTGTTTCATATTCTTGAAATATATATCTGTTGGTTCAGTTGATAATACCTATGCTAGAGGATAGCGGTATCTTGCATATACCCTTAGTATAGGGACCCAAAGGTGAAAATATTTTCTAAAACCGGGAGTCGAGGATCCCGAGTAGATTTTTGTATATATGGATATGGATATATATATATATATATATTTATATTTATATATATATATGGTTATAGTTTTCCAAACTATTAATCGAATAACATTTATTCGATAGCTTTAACTTTATTTTATTATTGAATATTATTTCGAATATTATTCGAAGGCGTATGACTCCTTTTATTTATTTATCTGAATATTATTCGAATATTATTCGAGGGCTTATGACTCTTTTATATTATTTATTGAATATTATTTGAATATTCATTCGAGGACTTATGACTCTTTTATATTATTTATGAATATTATTTGAATATTCATTTGAGGATCTATGACTCCGATTATGCGCTGAGATATATTCTTTATTTTATTAAAGAATAAGATGTCAATAATCAAACTTATTTTCGATTATTCAAATAAAGATAATACTTTCATATAAGTATATCTTGGGTTATTTAATACTCGTTTCAAGTATAAGTTTTAATACTTCTACTTCAATTATTTTTATAAAGATTATTCTTTATGGGAATATTATTTAAATAATAATATTCAGTCATTTTCTAAATATTCTGGGGACTGATTTACTTCATTAAATCAGCTTTACTCCAAACACTCTTTAAAGTGTTTTCGAGTCTTCAAAATGATTTTTAAAAGTCAGAGCGGATCCCAAAACTCTTTTTTTTATATTTAAGATCTTCCTTTTAAGGGGATTTAAATACTCGCTCAAAACCTGGGGAATCCGGCTCTGCGGTGTATTTTATATTCGCAACGAGGTTGCAGTTTTGGTAAATGAATTGATTACTTGCCCAACGTTCGGGAAGTAAGCCCATCTAATTGAGTCGGCATAAGCGACAGGCCGGGGTACGGTCTATTATTGTGTAAGTGGCTGGGTGGCAGTCCATCAACGCGTGAGGGGCCGGGTAACGGTCTAGCGCGAGGTCCTAATGCGGCCAGGGTGATGACCGGTGAGGAATTCATCCATCTACAGTAGAAAAGGTTACTTATTGGTATCTTTGCCTGATCAGCAAGATATCTGGTTTATGCCAAAATTCTTTTCCTTTCCAAAATTCATTGGATGTTTCAAACTCTGTTCATACTTTACATAATAGAGGTTCCAGGAAATGTTTAAGAGATATATATGTGGATATATATATATCGGGACTAAATAAAGTATCTCGTAACTTTATTTCATTCAATAATATTTCAAAGATTGAATCTATTCAAAACTTGTCTTGTAGTCTCATCTATGTGATGAACTTTTGAAACTGATTATAACTTGAACGGTGGTAGTTCAAGTAGTATTGGGAAATATATAAGTATATTGGGGTATTTGGTAACCTCATCTTTTAAACTTATATCTAATTAATGATTTTCTTATGCATGACAAAGATTTTCAGAAAAACGTTGAGACAAGGTTAGATATATGAGATCACCTTGCAACGATATTTTTGTACAGTTATACACTGGAACTCTGTGTATATTATGCATGGGAGAGGACTTCCCATATTTTGAAAAGTATATATGTATATATATATATATACTGAATATTTTGCGACTTCATCGCATTAAGATATCAACTTGGTTCATTTCTTTTGACCAAGACTTTCATGAGTGCTATGAGAAGGCTCATATATTGTTAATCTTTATACATATTATTTTGGTGGGCTTGCTGCTCACCCTTGCTTTATTTCTTCATCACACAACAACAGTTAGGAAAGATGGCCAGACTCCAGCAGACCCAGTGCAAGCGCGTGGGAAGCGTCCCGCGTCTTCCCGTTGATGTTGTAGCTGCTATAGCTGCAGAGGTAGATCTATTGTAGATCAGACCATCTACTTTTGAGAATCAATTATGTATAATTATAACTTGTGGCAGATAATGGCAATTAACTGTAAATTTATCAAGTAATCATTTTGGGTTGTAATAACTTTTAAATTATGGATTCAAAGACTTGTACTTATTTAAATTTCATCTCTGAGACTATAACGGGTTGTGGTGTGTGTTAGTGTGGGGTCACAGCATAAGGTTATTTATTATTAATTAAGTGAAGTGATATTGTGGAAAGAAAGACCGTGACGACCCGGATCCCCGACCCCGGATCTGGGGGTGTTACAGTATATATATACATATATACTTTTCACAATCTTTGAAATCCTCTGACATGTATAATATACACAGAGTTCCAGTTTATAACTGTATAAAATATCGTTGCAAGGTGATCTCCTATATCTACCCTTGTCTCAACGTTTTTCCGAAAATCTTTGACATGCATAAGATAATCATTTACTAGATATAAGTTTAAAAGATGAAGTTACAAGATACTCCAATATACGTATATCCGAATACTGCTTGAACTACCACCGTTCAAGTTATAATTAGTTTCAAAAGTTCATCACACTGATGAGACTACAAGATAAGACTTGAATACATTTAATCTTTGAAATATCATTATAAATAATGAAGTTACGAGATACTTCATTAAGTCCTGATATATATACACACCTATATATATATACATTTCATACACTCCTTGAAAACCTCTGTTATGAAATTTATAAACAGAGTTGCAATATCCAATGAATTTGGAAAGGAGAAAACCTTGGAATAAACCTGATATCTTGTTGATCAGGCAAAGATACCAATAAGTAACCTTTTCTACTAGTAGATGGATGAATCCCCCACCGGTCATCACCCTGGCCACATAAGGACCTTGTGCTAGACCGCCACCCGGCCTCTTACGCATTGATGGACTGCCACCCAGCCACTTACACTTTGATAGACCGTACCCCGGCCTGTCGCTTATGCCGACTCAATTAGATGGACTTACTTCCCGAACGTTGGGCAAGTAATCAAATTGTTTTCTCAAAACAGCAACCACGTTGCGAATGTAAAATACACCACAGAGCCGGATCCCCCAGGTTTTGAGCGAGTATTTAAATCCCTTTCGAAAGGAGGATCTTAAATATAAAAGAATGAGTTTTGGGATCCGCCCTAACTTTTAGAAATCATTTTGAAGACTCGAAAACATTTTTAAGAATGTTTGGAGTACTACTGATTTATTAAAATAAATCAGTCCCGATATGTTGGAGGATATCTGAATATTATTATTTAAATAATATTCTCATAAAAATAATCCTTATAAAAATAATCGAAGTAGAAGTTTTAAAACTCATACTTGAAATGGATATTAAATAACCAAAGATATACTTATATGAAAGTACTATCTTTATTTGAATAATTGAAAATAAGTTTGATTATCGAAACATTATTCTTTAATAAAAATAAAGAATATTAACTAGTAAATAATCGGAGTCATAAGTCCTCGAATGAATATTCAAAATAATATTCATTAAATAGAATAAACAGAGTCATAAGTCCTCGAATGAATATTCAAAGTAATATTCATTAAATAAAATAAACCGAGTTATAAGTCCTCGAATGAATATTCAAAGTAATATTCATTAATAAAATAAACGGAGTCATAAGCCTTCGAATGAATATTCAAAGTAATATTCATTAATAAAATAAACGGAGTCATAAGCCTTCGAATGAATATTCAAAATAATATTCATTAATAAAATAAACGGAGTCATAAGCCTTCGAATGAATATTCAAAATAATATTCATTAAATAAATAAAGCTATCGAATAAACCTTATTCGATTAATAGTTTTGAAAACTATATCTATATATATATACATAAATATATATAATATACTCGGGAGCATCGACTCCCGGTTTTAGAAAAATATTCACCTTTGGGTCCCCTATACTAAGGGTATATGCAAATACCTCTTATCTCTAGCATAGGTATTATCAACTGAATCAACAGATATATGTATCAAGAATACGGAATAGGCATGCATATATACCATATCACATGCTACAGTATATCGCAAGAATTTGCTAATAACAAATATGCATTTATCACAAGATCATGCATATACACATATACATCACAACAACAGTATAACGGGTAGAAAACTTGCCTGAGTGCTCCCGGATAGACTTAAGCTTAGAGTGGGTCCGATAACCTATGAACAACAACATAACTCGGAATTAAACCCCGGTCGCTTAAGAAACTAGACTTTAACCATTTAGAGTCCTAATGTTCGCTTTCGCGCTTAACGATTTACTTAAGTCGCTCGAGTACCCTCGGCTCCACCATTTTTAATAAATTAACCATTAAGGGTTTTAAGGCAATTCTTTCGCGAGTACCTTACCAACTGCCTAATCCACTTTACATAATTGTTTCTTACCTCAATTAGTCATTTAAGGTCCTTAACCAAGGTTTGAAAGTAAGGCGAGGGGTAATGGTTCGGTCGCGAAACGCCGTTACTTAAAACGGTCGTTTCTCCTAAACCGTACATCGGAATCAAACGAACCATATATCAAAATGAAGCTCATAACATGAACTATCTAAACGTGGCAATGGTCAAAACCTAGCAGGGAGTTCTCGGGTCCTAATGTTATGAACAAAAGCAGTCTAAAGTAAATCGGACATTACGACGGCTATGTTTACGCGATTTCCTAATTTTATACCATTCTAATTCAACCACCAATCAATCCCAATTCATTCATACAATCAACATTCATCCAAAACACACTACAACAGTCCCAACACCTCAAGTTCTTCCAATTTATGTTATTCTCATCATGAACTTAAACTATACTTAATTCCTTTAACAAATCAACAAGATTCAACATTCATACCACTACCACTCCAACCCAAACTCTAAACAAACAAGCTTCATGCTTCACATAAACTATATTACTCATAACCATTCCTAAATACTCAAAAATAAAGCTAGGGTTTGGAGTTTATACCTTCTTGAAGCTTCTTAATCAATGAAAGATCCTTGGAATGCCCATGGAAGCCTTGATCTATGCTTAAGCTACCTTGAACTTTCATAAAAATCAAGAAAACCAAAGTTATTTCTTGAAGGTTACTATTCACCATCTTCTTCCTTAATTTATTGGAAGAGATTGTGAAGGAATTAGAAGTTTAAACTTATAGGATATCCATATCTATGTACAAGGAACCTTAGATAATTACCTTGTGATTTAACAATGCTTGGAACTTGATTTTTGATTTTTCTTCCTTTGAAAAAGAAGAAAAGCCGAGAGCAAGATGATGAGAATGAAATGATTTTGTGTTTTTTGATTTGTTTGGCTTATCTTGGTTGTTTTTTGTTTTGTTTTTGGTTAATTACCTTAATAACCTTATATTTGTGTGGTTATAAACCAACCACACCTCCTCCTTCCCTATGTCATGCTTGCATCACCTTATTATGTCATCATCTCTTACTTGCCCTCTTCTCATTGGTTGGATGACCTCATCATCCCTAACCTCCTTGATTATCCTCCTAATTGCTTGCCTAATGACCGCTGATCTGTTATACGGTTCGCTTAACTTTCGTTTTCGTTTATCGTTTGAGGGATCATACCCGGGATCTTATTACTTAGGTTTCTTTAACCTTTCTCAATGCATTATATTACTTTCATGATCCTCTCTTTTAATCCTTGAATTTAAATCCTTTTTATTCTGTTACCTTATACTCAATTCTTTCTGTATCTGGTAGATTTTTGGTAAAAATCAAAGTGTTCGAATTTGGATTCTGACGATCTTTACATACACTTATTTATCATATAGAGTACTAATAATATCCCAGAAGATCAATAAAAGAGCCCCTACATAGTGTGACATGAAAAGTTTTCTTATTCAGCATAATCAACAAAACACTATTTATAAGGGTTTCAAAAATTCCAAAAATTAGGGTTATTACAGTCACCCCTCAAAAGGATTCCGTCCCGGAATCAGATAGAAAATGAATAGGGATACTTTCTTAGCATTGCACTTTCTAATTATCAAGTAAATTTTCCCACATTGTGGTTCTTCCATCAAACTCTGAATAGTTTGATAACCCTTCTCCTAAGCACTTGTTCCTTTTTCAATCTATAACCCTTCCTGGTTGCTCCATATAGGTTACGTCGTGTTGCATGTCTATGCGCTCATATGCCCTTATCTGTCTGGCATCCGAATTATACTTCCTTAATATCGATATGTGGAACACGTTATGAACTTGCTACATGTTCGGGGGTAGGGCTAGCTCATATGCTAACTTCCCAGTATGTCTTAATACCTCAAAGGGTCCAACAATTCGTGGGCTTAGCTTTCCTTTCTTTCCGAACCTCATCCATCCTTTCCAAGGGATTACCTATAACAGCACTAGGTCCCCTACTTCCTATTCCTTGTCCTTTCATATCAAATCAACATACTTCGTGTGCCCATCTTGGGCTACTACCAGCCATCCTCTAATTAAATCTATTATATCCTTGGTCCTTTGGACCACTGCTGGTCTAAGCATCTTAGGCTCTGCAACATCATCATATCATAAGGGAGATCGACATTGTCTTCCCTCAAGGATCTTATAAGGCGACATCTCGATAATGACATATGATCTATTTTCATAAGAAAACTCAATCCGCGTTAAGTGATCATTCTAAATTCATTCAAGTCTATTGCACAGACTCTCATCATAGCTTCTAGCACTATGGCTTTTGCTTCTCAATACCCATTCTTTTCCAGTTTGTAGTCATTACTATCTTCCGTACATAATACTATACTGGTTACACTTTTGCTCGTTAGCATTCTATAACCTTTTAATAACCACGTCAACCTTAGTATCACGAATGTGTTCCCATTCCGAATACTACCACAACTTTATTACTCCTTTTTCAGCTGTTTCTATTTCCCAAAGTTTGATCAATCATATAGAAGTAAAAGAATTTATTGAGAGATCACTATGATCATGAACACTTGTTACATTGCATAGTTAGTACAGAAGGTGGCCAGCCTTTAGTACTTGACAAGCAATTAAACAATATATGGTATCCTACTCGGCTTCTATCACACAGATAGATAGTCATTCGGCAATACCTCCCCTTCTGGAAGAGTTGTTCTTCTCAGCTTATATGAAATGAAAAGAAGAGAAAAGAACGAACTGAAGAGAATTGTATATATATAAAAAAATATACTGCCACAAAATATCTGGCTTGGAACCTACCTCTGAACTATAGAGGTTTGTCATAGGAGAACAAATCATATACGTATATATATCAACATCAAGTATTATCGCATCGCATTTCACATGCTTAAATATTTTTGCTATTCCGTCCATCATTCTATGAACCCATGCTCTTCCTCGAGCTTATACACAATCACCTTTGAAACTTCCTCGATATCGAAAATCGAATCTAGGATCTCATTCTAGACATCATCGTTACTAGAATTCTATGCTTGCACCGCAACCTTCCTCATATAGTAACACGACTCTCTTTTCATAAGAGGGAATAAATATTCAATAGGTAGATACTCTACTTAATTAGTCTATCAATGATAACTTATGCACTACCACGACCCGATTAGTGGTACACAATCTCAACATCCATTCCATTACAACTCTCACGGTTGTAATCAGCTCATTACTCGCAGAATCATTGCTGCACTACTATGGTCCACCACTGACTTACTGTCGTCATTCATTTTCCATGAAATCTTAATATCTAACCATACGGAGTCCATACATGTCGTATAGAATACTTCTAAGGAGTTAACATAATCACCAATCATAATTCATGAAGAACACTCCAAACTCTGACATACTTTCATGACATGAAGTAGATAAAATTGCAGAAGAGTTTCAGTCAAAGCAACGATAGCAGGTTAATACCATTCTTAATCGTATGCCTTAAATAGAAGACTTAACTCAAGGGTTCGTCTAGTCCTTTTTGAAACATGGTCCTGGCTTATCTCAAGATAGTATCTTCTGAGATAGATAGCCCGCTCATGGCGATTACACGAATTAAACCTTTACCAACTACTATTACGGTTGGGTATTGCTAAGTCATCAGAAGGAATGTCAATCTTCCAAACCATAATATAACCTTCTTAGCTTTAACCATCATCACTGTATTCCTTTGGCACAAGTGCCTATAATTATCCTCTTACCTTTAAAGTGTCGGCCACCTCTTTGGCCTTTCCTGATAGTAAAATTTCCTTACAGTCAATGTCATTTTAACCACCTCCAAATAAATTTTCTACCTCATTTCAATCACAGCTTATGTGAAGTTGTTTTCCTTAAAATCTAATGAGTAAAAAAAAAATATCACCATTTTTCCATAAGTTATTGCCTCAGTCTTTAGAGGTTAATCACTGTCACGACTGACTCTCAATCATACTTAGAACATCTTTTATCTTAAGTCCTAATTGCCCTGAACAATTTCGACCATTACTGGTTCGATCCATACTTTCTCGTGGTTTAACACGTGCCCCACTTGGCATCATTATAATTACGTCACATTTCCTTTATCAAAATTTCTATTCTTGAGAATTTTGAATATTACCTTTCTCCTTGTAAAACCTCTAAGGTTATCCTTGAATCGTTCCTCCTGTATTCCCTAGATACAGGGCATATCGAAATACCCTTTACTAATACTAGAACCATTGTCTATGTACTTCTGAAAAATTTCTTTACTGATCTTTAAAGGTTGTTGCTACCTTGATCCTTTCCAATTCATACTGTCAAAATTCATGTTGTCCCTATTAAGGGTGGAATGCAATCCTTTATGCATTCCCCTAGGATTCATTTTAAGTTACCGATGTTCTATCTTTAATGCCACCTTTAAAAAGGTACATGCATCCTTTCATGGATAAATCAAGTCATATATCCCTGATAAGGGTGTCTTATTCAATCATTCCCACCTCGATAGTATGTGCCTAATTTCACAATAACATCTGTATTCAAAATGAGGTCAATCAATATGGCCTCCAAAAGATAACTACGGTTATCTACTTTTCTTGCTTGATTTGGTAACGATAACAAGGATGTTCTGGAAGATATTGGTCGTGTTCAATGTGAACTTCGTCTTAATAATTCCGTATTTACTTTTTTTATTTATCTCAATAGTCATCTCAATGTTGGGATATCTCTCATACATGGCGTCTCCCTTCCTGGGTATCAAGCCACCGGTTTTACACTTCACATTCTTGAAGTTCACTTCCTTCATCCAATTTTCCTAATTTCTTACTTCCTTGTCTCCTCAGTCTATCCGCGTCTCAATATTTATCCTTCGAACTATCTCAAGGTTTCCTCAAATCCTCCCAACTTACAGGGGATAAAATATATGTATCTCTTATTCCTTCAATCATCAACTTTAACTCATGGTGAATCACCCTCATCCTGACGATTACATACTTTTCTATTTCTATTGCTACGAGTCTTTAGGGTTTCCTCATACCCAACTCCCTTATCATTCCTCAAACTCTATTGCCTTTATATTCCTTTCCACTTCAGTTTCATTTTATTTTCCTTTCTCTTATCATTATTTCATGAACCCACTAATCATTGACTTCAAGCATCACATCATTCTGGGATTCTTGTTATCAGAACGAATCTTGACAACTTTTACCACTTAGCTTCATATTTTATCATACTCGTCCGCCTTTGTTCTGACCTTAAAGCTTTTACACTATCTCCATAACCTTGGGAATTACTTTCCCGAAAATAATTGACTGAACTTTAATCAGTTTATTCTAACCTCTGGCTCCGTGCCTTTCTTGGTCTTTCACCAGTGGTGGCCCTTCTCTTAGGAGGGTAAGTGACCAAAAACAGTCTTTTATAATTCGTCCATCATTTAGAATCTCAAATGATTCCTATATTTCCTTTAGGCAGGCTCTTGCCCCGACTGGGTCAACCTGTTCCTTGGAACTCTGAGAGCTTAGCGATTTAAAGGTCATAAAAGAATTTCCTACCGCATTGTTTCCTCAAGGTGGTGGTTGGGGATAATAGTCTAAGTTCTTTTTAGACAGGTCCATGAATTGCCGTATAGGAGTACCGTCTCGGGTCTCCTTTCCTTACTCGACTTTCTATTTCCTTAGTATGAAATGTTTCATCCTTCTCCCATACTTGGGGTTATCTTATACGTTAAAATCCTCATTTTCCATTTCATTATGTTATGGGTTCCTTCTATCTTGATGGCGTCCTCCCTGACTATCACATTCAGGGTTTGCCCTTAATCTTATTCCTTGAACTATGACTTTCATCTAAGATCTCATCTTTAAGCTCTTGAACATTTGGAACCCAAATTCTATAGGAATACCTCATTATTCCCTTATCATCTTTCTCGATATTAATCTCATATCTATTTTTTGGCTCTCTGCCTTCATTCATCACTTTTTCTGGCATAATATGTTTTTTTCCAATAATTCGGGCTGTATTGCAATCTCAAACAGCTTTTCGGTACCGGCTCCGATTACCTTCATATCTATTTCCATTTTCTCAAAATCTCTTATCAACTTTCCCAAAGACATTATCATCTTGAGTCTCTCCTTTACACTAAGGGCATTAGTCACCATTTTGGCTTTCCCTGGATGATAAAGAATCTCATAATCGTAATCCTTAATTAGCTCTAATCACCTCCTCTGGCGCATATTGAGCTCTTCCTGCGTGAAAATGCACTAGAGCACTTATGGCTTGTGTAAATCTCCCACTTCTCTCCATACAAGTAGTGCCTCCAATCTTTAGGGCAAAACTATTGCCACGAGCCCAAGCTGATGGGTGGGGATATCGAATTTTATATTCCCTTAGATGTCTTGACGCGTACGCGATTACCTTGCTGTGCTGTATAAGAAGCACCTTAATTCCTTATGCGAAGCATCACTACAGATCACAAAATCTTCTTTTCCATCCGGCAATGCCATCATAGGGGCCGTCACAAATCTTTGCTTCAGTTCTTAAAGGCTGTTCTCGCATTTCTTTGTCCATTCGAACTTCTCAGTCTTATGAGTAAGTCGCGTTAAAGGGGCTACTATCTTTACAAACTTGAACGAACCTCCGGTAGTGACCGGCCAATCCTACCTCTGGTAGTTTCCCTAACCATGGTCATTAATTCCTCAATGGTCCTTTATTCATTCTTGTTAGGATCCTCCACGAGATCCTCCTCAGCAATAATCCCATCTAGGACAACATCCTCAACCGCTACATCCTCAATATCAACATCATCCGGTCCTGCGTTAGGACGCTCTATCGGATCCACAATCCGATCTCCAATTAGTAATAAAACATCATCGCGCTGTTGCTCCTCAACCTCAGGGTTCGGAGTCCCGCTACCATCTACGATAACGAACTACGCTTCTATCACGATATTTATAAGGGTTCCCATAAGGGTTTTAACTGTCAGTACTACGTTAGGTAGCCCGACTATGAACTTGGCAAGAGTTCTTATTATCTTAATGAACTTATTATCTTAACGTCACATCATCTCTGAGGTTTATAACGCTTAGCTCTGATACCATTTCTGTAACACCCCCAAATCCGGGGTCGGGGATCCGGGTCGTCACGAGTTCCATTTCCCTTAATAACACCCAATCTTAATAAACAATCAACTACTCTGTACTGTGACCCCACAATAAACACACACACCACAAGTTATAGTCTCAGAGATGAATATCCAAAAATAACACGAGTCATTTTATTCCAAAATTCTATGCCATTACACCTTAAAAGGGTTTCTGAATAGATTTACATTTCTTTGCCATTATTACATTTAATAAAGATACATAAGTCTGGTACATCAAAAGTTGAAATCCTAGCCTATTGGTAGTTCCTACCTCAGCTACAACGACATCAACGCCTATAGGAAACTGCGGAACGTTTCCTATCCGCTCGCGAATTGGGAGCTTGGTCCTGTTCATCTTCTATCTGTTGTTTTGTGATGAAAGAAGAAAGCAAGGGTGAGCAACAAGCCCACCAAAATAATATGTATAATAATTAACAATATATGAGCATTCTCATAGTACTCATGAAAGTCTTGGTCAAGAAGAAATGAACCAAGCTGATATCTTAACGCGACCAAGTCGCAAAATATTCAGTATATATATACATATATACTTTTCACAATCTTTGAAATCCTCTGACATGTATAATATACACAGAGTTCCAGTTTATAACTGTATAAAATATCGTTGCAAGGTGATCTCCTATATCTAACCTTGTCTCAACGTTTTTCCGAAAATCTTTGACATGCACAAGATAATCATTTACTAGATATAAGTTTAAAAGATGAAGTTACAAGATACTCCAATATACTTATATCCGAATACTGCTTGAACTACCACCGTTCAAGTTATAATTAGTTTCAAAAGTTCATCACACTGATGAGACTACAAGATAAGACTTGAATAGATTCAATTTTTGAAATATCATTATAAATAATGAAGTTACGAGATACTTCATTAAGTCCTGATATATATATACACACCTATATATATATACATTTCATACACTCCTTGAAAACCTCTGTTATGAAATTTATAAACAGAGTTGCAATATCCAATGAATTTGGAAAGGAGAAAACCTTGGCATAAACCTGATATCTTGCTGATCAGGCAAAGATACCAATAAGTAACCTTTTCTACTAGTAGATGGATGAATCCCCCACCGGTCATCACCCTGGCCACATAAGGACCTTGTGCTGGACCGCCACCCGGCCTCTTACGCGTTGATGGACTGCCACCCAGCCACTTACACTTTGATAGACCGTACCCCGGCCTGTCGCTTATGCCGACTCAATTAGATGGACTTACTTCCCGAACGTTGGGCAAGTAATCAAATTGTTTTCTCAAAACAGCAACCACGTTGCGAATGTAAAATACACCACAGAGCCGGATCCCCCAGGTTTTGAGCGAGTATTTAAATCCCCTTCGAAAGGAGGATCTTAAATATAAAAGAATGAGTTTTGGGATCCGCCCTAACTTTTAGAAATCATTTTGAAGACTCGAAAACATTTTTAAGAATGTTTGGAGTACTACTGATTTATTAAAATAAATCAGTCCCGATATGTTGGAGGATATTTGAATATTATTATTTAAATAATATTCTCATAAAAATAATCCTTATAAAAATAATCGAAGTAGAAGTTTTAAAACTCATACTTGAAATGGATATTAAATAACCAAAGATATACTTATATGAAAGTACTATCTTTATTTGAATAATCGAAAATAAGTTTGATTATCGAAACATTATTCTTTAATAAAAATAAAGAATATTAACTAGTAAATAATCGGAGTCATAAGTTCTCGAATGAATATTCAAAATAATATTTATTAAATAGAATAAACAGAGTCATAAGTCCTCGAATGAATATTCAAAGTAATATTCATTAAATAAAATAAACCGAGTTATAAGTCCTCGAATGAATATTCAAAGTAATATTCATTAATAAAATAAACGGAGTCATAAGCCTTCGAATGAATATTCAAAGTAATATTCATTAATAAAATAAACGGAGTCATAAGCCTTCGAATGAATATTCAAAATAATATTCATTAATAAAATAAACGGAGTCATAAGCCTTCGAATGAATATTCAAAATAATATTCATTAAATAAATAAAGCTATCGAATAAACCTTATTCGATTAATAGTTTTGAAAAATATATCTATATATATATACATAAATATATATAATATACTCGGGAGCATCGACTCCCGGTTTTAGAAAAATATTCACTTTTGGGTCCCCTATACTAAGGGTATATGCAAATACCTCTTATCTCTAGCATAGGTATTATCAACTGAATCAACAGATATATACCATATCACATGCTACAATATATCGCAAGTATTTGCTAATAACAAATATGCATTTATCACAAGATCATGCATATACACATATACATCACAACAACAGTATAACGGGTAGAAAACTTGCCTGAGTGCTCCCGGATAGACTTAAGCTTAGAGTGGGTCCGATAACCTATGAACAACAACATAACTCGGAATTAAACCCCGGTCGCTTAAGAAACTAGACTTTAACCATTTAGAGTCCTAACGTTCGCTTTCGCGCTTAACGATTTACTTAAGTCGCTCGAGTACCCTCGGCTCCACCATTTTTAATAAATTAACCATTAAGGATTTTAAGGCGATTCTTTCGCGAGTACCTTACCAACTTCCTAATCCACTTTACATAATTTTTTCTTACCTCAATTAGTCATTTAAGGTCCTTAACCAAGGTTTGAAAGTAAGGCGAGGGGTAATGGTTCGGTCGCGAAACGCCGTTACTTAAAACGGTCGTTTCTCCTAAACCGTACATCGGAATCAAACGAACCATATATCAAAACGAAGCTCGTAACATGAACTATCTAAACGTGGCAATGGTCAAAACCTAGCAGGGAGTTCTCGGGTCCTAATGTTATGAACAAAAGCAGTCTAAAGTAAATCGGACATTACGACGGCTATGTTTACGCGATTTCCCAATTTTATACCATTCTAATTCAACCACCAATCAATCCCAATTCATTGATACAATCAACATTCATCCAAAACACACTACAACAGTCCCAACACCTCAAGTTCTTCCAATTTATGTTATTCTCATCATGAACTTAAACTATACTTAATTCCTTTAACAAATCAACAAGATTCAACATTCATACCACTACCACTCCAACCCAAACTCTAAACAAACAAGCTTCATGCTTCACATATACTATATTACTCATAACCATTCCTAAATACTCAAAACTAAAGCTAGGGTTTGGAGTTTATACCTTCTTGAAGCTTCTTAATCAATGAAAGATCCTTGGAATGCCCATGGAAGCCTTGATCTATGCTTAAGCTACCTTGAACTTTCATAAAAATCAAGAAAACCAAAGTTATTTCTTGAAGGTTACTATTCACCATCTTCTTCCTTAATTTATTGGAAGAGATTGTGAAGGAATTAGAAGTTTAAACTTATAGGATATCCATATCTATGTACAAGGAACCTTAGATAATTACCTTGTGATTTAACAATGATTGGAACTTGATTTTTGATTTTTCTTCCTTTGAAAAAGAAGAAAAGCCGAGAGCAAGATGATGAGAATGAAATGATTTTGTGTTTTTTGATTTGTTTGGCTTAGCTTGGTTGTTTTTTGTTTTTTTTTTGGTTAATTACCTTAATAACCTTATATTTGTGTGGTTATAAACCAACCACACCTCCTCCTTCCCTATGTCATGCTTGCATCACCTTATTGTGTCATCATCTCTTACTTGCCCTCTTCTCATTGGTTGGATGACCTCATCATCCCTAACCTTCTTGATTAACCTCCTAATTGCTTGCCTAATGACCGCTGATCTGTTATACGGTTCGCTTAACTTTCGTTTTCGTTTATCGTTTGAGGGATCATACCCAGGATCTTATTACTTAGGTTTCTTTAACCTTTCTCAATACATTATATTCCTTTCATGATCCTCTCTTTTAATCCTTGAATTTAAATCCTTTTTATTCTGTTACCTTATACTCAATTCTTTCTGTATCTGGTAGATTTTCGGGAAAAATCAAAGTGTTCGAATTTGGATTCTGACGATCTTTACATACACTTATTTATCATATAGAGTACTAATAATATCCTTAAGATCAATAAAAGAGCCCCTACATAGTGTGGCATGAAAAGTTTTCTTATTCAGCATAATCAACAAAACACTATTCATAAGGGTTTCAAAAATTCCAAAAATTGGGGTTATTACAGTCTCCCCTCCTTAAAAGGATTCCGTCCCGGAATCAGATAGAAAATGAATAGGGATACTTTCTTAGCATTGCACTTTCTAATTCTCAAGTAAATTTTCCCACATTGTGGTTCTTCCATCAAACTCTGAATAGTTTGATAACTCTTCTCCTAAGCACTTGTTCCTTTTTCAATCTATAACCCTTCCTGGTTGCTCCATATAGGTTACGTCGTGTTGCATGTCTATGCGCTCATATGCCCTTATCTGTCTAGCATCCGAATTATACTTCCTTAATATCGATACATGGAACACGTTATGAACTTGCTACATGTTTGGGGGTAGGGCTAGCTCATATGCTAACTTCCCAGTATGTCTTAATACCTCAAAGGGTCCAACAATTCGTGGGCTTAGCTTTCCTTTCTTTCCGAACCTCATCCATCCTTTCCAAGGGATTACCTATAACAGCACTAGGTCCCCTACTTCCTATTCCTTGTCCTTTCATATCAAATCAACATACTTCGTGTGCCCATCTTGGGCTACTACCAGCCGTCCTCTAATTAAATCTATTATATCCTTGGTCCTTTGGACCACTGCTGGTCTAAGCATCTTGGGCTCTGCAACATCATCATATCATAAGGGAGATCGACATTGTCTTCCCTCAAGGATCTTATAAGGCGACATCTCAATAATGACATATGATATATTTTCATAAGAAAACTCAATCCACGTTAAGTGATCATTCTAAATTCATTCAAGTCTATTGCACAGACTCTCATCATAGCTTCTAGCACTATGGCTTTTGCTTCTCAATACCCATTCTTTTCCAGTTTGTAGTCATTACTATCTTCCGTACATAATACTATACTGGTTACACTTTTGCTCATTAGCGTTCTATAACCTTTTAATAACCACGTCAACCTTAGTATCACGAATGTGTTTCCATTCCGAATACTACCACAACTTTATTACTCCTTTTTCAGCTGTTTCTTTTCCCAAAGTTTGATCAATCATATAGAAGTAAAAGAATTTATTGAGAGATCACTATGATCATGAACACTTGTTACATTGCATAGTTAGTACAGAAGGTGGCCAGCCTTTAGTACTTGACAAGCAATTAAAGAATATATGGTATCCTACTCGGCTTCTATCACACAGATAGATAGTCATTCGGCAATACCTCCCCTTCTAGAAGAGTTGTTCTTCTCAGCTTATATGAAATGAAAAGAAGAGAAAAGAACGAACTGAAGAGAATTGTATATATATAAAAAAATATACTGCCACAAAATATCTGGCTTGGAACCTACCTCTGAACTATAGAGGTTTGTCATAGGAGAACAAATCATATACGTATATATATCAACATCAAGTATTATCGCATTGCATTTCACATGCTTAAATATTTTTGCTATTCCGTCCATCATTCTATGGACCCATGCTCTTCCTCGAGCTTATACACAATCACCTTTGAAACTTCCTCGATATCGAAAATCGAATCTGGGATCTCATTCTAGACATCATCGTTACTAGAATTCTATGCTTGCACCGCAACCTTCCTCATATAGTAACACGACTCTCTTTTCATAAGAGGGAATAAATATTCAATAGGTAGATACTCTACTTAATTAGTCTATCAATGATAACTTATGCACTACCACGACCCGATTAGTGGTACTCAATCTCAACATCCATTCCATTACAACTCTCACGGTTGTAATCAGCTCATTACTCGCAGAATCATTGCTGCACTACTATGGTCCACCACTGACTTACTGTCGTCATTCATTTTCCATGAAATCTTAATATCTAACCATATGGAGTCCATACATGTCGTATAGAATACTTCTAAGGAGTTAACATAATCACCAATCATAATTCATGAAGAACACTCCAAACTCTGACGTACTTTCATGACATGAAGTAGATAAAATTGCAGAAGAGTTTCAGTCAAAGCAACGATAGCAGGTTAATACCATTCTTAATCGTATGCCTTAAATAGAAGACTTAACTCAAGGGTTCGTCTAGTCCTTTTTGAAACATGGTCCTGGCTTATCTCAAGATAGTATCTTCTGAGATAGATAGCCCGCTCATGGCGATTACACGAATTAAACCTTTACCAACTACTATTACGGTTGGGTATTGCACAGTCATCAGAAGGAATGTCAATCTTCCAAACCATAATATAACCTTCTTAGCTTTAACCATCATCACTGTATTTCTTTGGCACAAGCGCCTATAATTATACTCTTACCTTTAAAGTGTCGGCCACCTCTTTGGCCTTTCCTGATAGTAAAATTTCCTTACAGTCAATGTCATTTTAACCACCTCCAAATAAATTTTCTACCTCATTTCAATCACAGCTTATGTGAAGATGTTTTCCTTAAAATCTGATGAGTAAAAAAAAATATCACCATTTTTCCATAAATTATTGCCTCAGTCTTTAGAGGTTAATCACTGTCACGACTGACTCTCAATCATACTTAGATCATCTTTTATCTTAAGTCCTAATTGCCCTGAACAATTTCAACCATTAATGGTTCGATCCATACTTTCTCGTGGTTTAACACGTGCCCCACTTGGCATCATTATAATTACGTCACATTTCCTTTATCAAAATTTCTATTCTTGAGAATTTTGAATATTACCTTTCTCCTTGTAAAACCTCTAAGGTTATCCTTGAATCGTTCCTCCTGTATTCCCTAGATACAGGGCATATCGAAATACCCTTTACTAATACTAGAACCATTGTCTATGTACTTCTGAAAAATTTCTTTACTGATCTTTAAAGGTTGTTGCTACCTTGATCCTTTCCAATTCATACTGTCAAAACTCATGTTGTCCCTATTAAGGGTGGAATGCCAACCTTATGCATTCCCCTAGGATTCATTTTAAGTTACCGATGTTCTATCTTTAATGCCACCTTTAAAAAGGTACATTCATCCTTCCATGGATAAATCAAGTCATATATCCCTGATAAGGGTGTCTTATTCAATCATTCCCACCTCGATAGTATATGCCTAATTTCACAATAACATCTGTATTCAAAATGAGGTCAATCAATATGGCCTCCAAAAGATAACTACGGTTATCTACTTTTCTTGCTTGATTTGGTAACGATAACAAGGATGTTCTGGAAGATATTGGTCGTGTTCAACGTGAACTTCTTCTTAATAATTCCGTATTTACTTTTGTTGTTTATCTCAACAGTCATCTCAATGTTGGGATATCTCTCATACATGGCATCTCCCTTCCTGGGTATCAAGCCACCGGTTTTACACTTCACATTCTTGAAGGTCACTTCCTTCATCCAATTTTCCTAATTTCTTACTTCCTAGTCTCCTCAGTCTATCCACGTCTCAATATTTATCCTTCGAACTATCTCAAGGTTTCCTCAAATCCTCCCAACTTACAGGGGATAAAATATATGTATCTCTTATTCCTTCAATCATCAACTTTAACTCATGGTGAATCACCTTCATCCTGACGATTACATACTTTTCTATTTCTATTGCTACGAGTCTTTAGGGTTTCCTCATACCCAACTCCCTTATCATTCCTCAAACTCTATTGCCTTTATATTCCTTTCCACTTCAGTTTCATTTTATTTTCCTTTCTCTTATCATTATTTCATGAACCCACTAATCATTGACTTCAAGCATCACATCGTTCTGGGATTCTTGTCATCAGAACGAATCTTGACAACTTTTACAACGTAGCTTCATATTTTATCATACTCGTCCGCCTTTGTTCTGACCTTAAAGCTTTTACACTATCTCCATAACCTTGGGAATTACTTTCCCGAAAACAATTGACTGAACTTTAATTAGTTTATTCTAACCTCTGGCTCCGTGCCTTTCTTGGTCTTTCACCAGTGGTGGCCCTTCTCTTAGGAGGGTAAGTGACCAAAAACAGTCTTTTATAATTCGTCCATCATTTAGAATCTCAAATGATTCCTATATTTCCTTTAGCCAGGCTCTTTCCCCGACTGGGTCAACCTGTTCCTTGGAACTCTGAGAGCTTAGCGATTTAAAGGTCATGAAAGAATTTCCTACCGCATTGTTTCCTCAAGGTGGTGGTTGGGGATAATAGTCTAAGTTCTTTTTAGACAGGTCCATGAATTGCCGTATAGGAGTACCGTCTTGGGTCTCCTTTCCTTACTCGACATTCTGTTTCCTTAGTATGAAATATTTCAACCTTCTCCCATACTTGGGGTTATCTTATACGTTAAAATCCTCATTTTCCACTTCATTATGTTATGGGTTCCTTCTAGCTTAATGGCGTCCTCCCTGACTATCACATTCAGGGTTTGCCCTTAATCTTATTCCTTGAACTATGACTTTCATCTAAGATCTCATCTTTAAGCTCTTGAATATTTGGAACCCAAATTCTATAGGAATACCTCATTATTCCCTTATCATCTTTCTCGGTATTAATCTCATATCTATTTGTTGGCTCTCTGCCTTCATTCATCACTTTTTCTGGCATAATATGTTCTTTTCCAATAATTCGGGCTGTATTGCAATCTCAAACAGCTTTTCGGTACCGGCTCCGATTACCTTCATATCTATTTCCATTTTCTCAAAATCTCTTATCAACTTTCCCAAAGACATTATCATATTGAGTCTCTCCTTTACACTAAGGGCATTAGTCACCATTTTGGCTTTCCCTGGATGATAAAGAATCTCATAATCGTAATCCTTAATTAGCTCTAATCACCTCCTCTGGCGCATATTGAGCTCTTCATGCGTGAAAATGCACTAGAGCACTTATGGCTTGTGTAAATATCCCACTTCTCTCCATACAAGTAGTGCCTCCAATCTTTAGGGCAAAACTATTGCCACGAGCCCAAGCTCATGGGTGGGGATATCGAATTTTATATTCCCTTAGATGTCTTGACGCGTACGCGATTACCTTGCTGTGCTGTATAAGAAGCACCTTAATTCCTTATGCGAAGCGTCACTACAGATCACAAAATCTTCTTTTCCATCCGGCAATGCCATCATAGGGGTTGTCACCAATCTTTGCTTCAGTTCTTAAAGGCTGTTCTCGTATTTTTTTGTCCATTCGAACTTCTCAATCTTATGAGTAAGCCGCGTTAAAGGGGCTACTATCTTTACAAACTTGAACGAACCTCCGGTAGTGACCGGCCAATCCTACCTCTGGTAGTTTCCCTAACCATGGTCATTAATTCCTCAATGGTCCTTTATTCATTCTTGTTAGGATCCTCCACGAGATCCTCCTCAGCAACAATCCCATCTAGGATAACATCCTCAACCGCTACATCCTCAATATCAACATCATCCGGTCCTGCGTTAGGACGCTCTATCGGATCCACAATCCGATCTCCAATTAGTAATAAAACATCATCGCGTTGTTGCTCCTCAACCTCAGGGTTCAGAGTCCCGCTACCATCTACGATAAAGAACTACGCTTCTATCACGATATTTATAAGGGCTCCCATAAGGGTTTTAACTGTCAGTACTACGTTAGGTAGCCCGACTATGAACTTGGCAAGAGTTCTTATTATCTTAATGAACTTATTATCTTAATGTCACATCATCTCTGAGGTTTATAACGCTTAGCTCTGATACCATTTCTGTAACACCCCCAAATCCGGGGTAGGGGATCCGGGTCGTCACAAGTTCCATTTCCCTCAATAACACCCAATCTTAATAAACAATCAACTACTCTGTACTGTGACCCCACAATAAACACACACACCACAAGTTATAGTCTCAGAGATGAATATCCAAAAATAACACGAGTCATTTTATTCCAAAATTCTATGCCATTACACCTTAAAAGGCTTTCTGAATAGATTTACATTTCTTTGCCATTATTACATTTAATAAAGATACATAAGTCTGGTACATCAAAAGTTGAAATCCTAGCCTATTGGTAGTTCCTACCTCAGCTACAGCGACATCAACGCCTATAGGAAACTGCGGAACGTTTCCTATCCGCTCGCGAATTGGGAGCTTGGTCCTGTTCATCTTCTATCTGTTGTTTTGTGATGAAAGAAGAAAGCAAGGGTGAGCAACAAGTCCACCAAAATAATATGTATAATAATTAACAATATATGAGCATTCTCATAGTACTCATGAAAGTCTTGGTCAAGAAGAAATGAACCAAGCTGATATCTTAACGCGACCAAGTCGCAAAATATTCAGTATATATATACATATATACTTTTCACAATCTTTGAAATCCTCTGACATGTATAATATACACAGAGTTCCAGTTTATAACTGTATAAAATATCGTTGCAAGGTGATCTCCTATATCTAACCTTGTCTCAACGTTTTTCTGAAAATCTTTGACATGCACAAGATAATCATTTACTAGATATAAGTTTAAAAGATGAAGTTACAAGATACTCCAATATACTTATATCCGAATACTGCTTGAACTACCACCGTTCAAGTTATAATTAGTTTCAAAAGTTCATCACACTGATGAGACTACAAGATAAGACTTGAATAGATTCAATTTTTGAAATATCATTATAAATAATGAAGTTACGAGATACTTCATTAAGTCCTGATATATATATACACACCTATATATATATACATTTCATACACTCCTTGAAAACCTCTGTTATGAAATTTATAAACAGAGTTGCAATATCCAACGAATTTGGAAAGGAGAAAACCTTGGCATAAACCTGATATCTTGCTGATCAGGCAAAGATACCAATAAGTAACCTTTTCTACTAGTAGATGGATGAATCCCCCACCGGTCATCACCCTGGCCACATAAGGACCTTGTGCTGGACCGCCACTCGGCCTCTTACGCGTTGATGGACTGCCACCCAGCCACTTACACTTTGATAGACCGTACCCTGGACTGTCGCTTATGCCGACTCAATTAGATGGACTTACTTTCCGAACGTTGGGCAAGTAATCAAATTATTTTCTCAAAACAGCAACCACGTTGCGAATGTAAAATACACCACAGAGCCGGATCCCCCAGGTTTTGAGCGAGTATTTAAATCCCCTTCGAAAGGAGGATCTTAAATATAAAAGAATGAGTTTTGGGATCCGCCCTAACTTTTAGAAATCATTTTGAAGACTCGAAAACATTTTTAAGAATGTTTGGAGTACTGCTGATTTATTAAAATAAATCAGTCCCGATATGTTGGAGGATATCTGAATATTATTATTTAAATAATATTCTCATAGAAATAATCCTTATAAAAATAATCGAAGTAGAAGTTTTAAAACTCATACTTGAAATGGATATTAAATAACCAAAGATATACTTATATGAAAGTACTATCTTTATTTGAATAATCGAAAATAAGTTTGATTATCGAAACATTATTCTTTAATAAAAATAAAGAATATTAACTAGTAAATAATCGGAGTCATAAGTCCTCGAATGAATATTCAAAATAATATTCATTAAATAGAATAAACAGAGTCATAAGTCCTCGAATGAATATTCAAATTAATATTCATTAAATAAAATAAACCGAGTTATAAGTCCTCGAATGAATATTCAAAGTAATATTCATTAATAAAATAAACGGAGTCATAAGCCTTCGAATGAATATTCAAAGTAATATTCATTAATAAAATACACGGAGTCATAAGCCTTCGAATGAATATTCAAAATAATATTCATTAATAAAATAAACGGAGTCATAAGCCTTCGAATGAATATTCAAAATAATATTCATTAAATAAATAAAGCTATCGAATAAACCTTATTCGATTAATAGTTTTGAAAACTATATCTATATATATACACATAAATATATATAATATACTCGGGAGCATCGACTCCCGGTTTTAGAAAAATATTCACCTTTGGGTCCCCTATACTAAGGGTATATGCAAATACCTCTTATCTCTAGCATAGGTATTATCAACTGAATCAACAGATATATGTATCAAGAATACGGACTACAATATATCGCAAGAATTTGCTAATAACAAATATGCATTTATCACAAGATCATGCATATACACATATACATCACAACAACAGTATAACGGGTAGAAAACTTGCCTGAGTGCTCCCGGATAGACTTAAGCTTAGAGTGGGTCCGATAACCTATGAACAACAACATAAGTCGGAATTAAACCCCGGTCGCTTAAGAAACTAGACTTTAACCATTTAGAGTCCTAACGTTCGCTTTCGCGCTTAACGATTTACTTAAGTCGCTCGAGTACCCTCGGCTCCACCATTTTTAATAAATTAACCATTAAGGGTTTTAAGGCGATTCTTTCGCGAGTACCTTACCAACTGCCTAATCCACTTTACATAATTGTTTCTTACCTCAAATAGTTATTTAAGGTCCTTAACCAAGGTTTCAAAGTAAGGCGAGGGGTAATGGTTCGGTCGCGAAACGCCGTTACTTAAAACGGTCGTTTCTCCTAAACCGAACATCGGAATCAAACGAACCACATATCAAAACGAAGCTCGTAACATGAACTATCTAAAAATGGCAATGGTCAAAACCTAGCAGGGATTTCTCGGGTCCTAATGTTATGAACAAAAGCAGTCTAAAGTAAATCGGACATTATGACGGCTATATTTACGCGATTTCCCAATTTTATACCATTCCAATTCAACCACCAATCAATCCCAATTCATTCATACAATCAACATTCATCCAAAACACACTACAACAGTCCCAACACCTCAAGTTCTTCCAATTTATGTTATTCTCATCATGAACTTAAACTATACTTAATTCCTTTTAGAAATCAACAAGATTCAACATTCATACCACTACCACTCCAACCCAAACTCTAAACAAACAAGCTTCATGCTTCATATATACTATATTACTCATAACCATTCCTAAATACTCAAAACTAAAGCTAGGGTTTGGAGTTTATACCTTCTTGAAGCTTCTTAATCAATGAAAGATCCTTGGAATGCCCATGGAAGCCTTGATCTATGCTTAAGCTGCCTTGAACTTTCATAAAAATCAAGAAAACCAAAGTTATTTCTTGAAGGTTACTATTCACCATCTTCTTCCTTAATTTATTAGAAGAGATTGTGAAGGAATTAGAAGTTTAAACTTATAGGATATCTATATCTATGTACAAGGAACCTTAGATAATTACCTTGTGATTTAACAATGCTTGGAACTTGATTTTTGATTTTTCTTCCTTTGAAAAAGAAGAAAAGCCGAGAGCAAGATGATGAGAATGAAATGATTTTGTGTTTTTTGATTTGTTTGGCTTAGATTGGTTGTTTTTTGTTTTGTTTTTGGTTAATTACCTTAATAACCTTATATTTGTGTGGTTATAAACCAACCACACCTCCTCCTTCCCTATGTCATGCTTGCATCACCTTATTGTGTCATCATCTCTTACTTGCCCTCTTCTCATTGGTTGGATGACCTCATCATCCCTAACCTCCTTGATTAACCTCCTAATTGCTTGCCTAATGACCGCTGATCTGTTATACGGTTCGCTTAACTTTCGTTTTCGTTTATCGTTTGAGGGATCATACCCGGGATCTTATTACTTAGGTTTCTTTAACCTTTCTCAATACATTATATTCCTTTCATGATCCTCTCTTTTAATCCTTGAATTTAAATCCTTTTTATTCTGTTACCTTATACTCAATTCTTTCTGTATCTGGTAGATTTTCGGGAAAAATCAAAGTTTTCGAATTTGGATTCTGACGATCTTTACATACACTTATTTATCATATAGAGTACTAATAATATCCCAGAAGATCAATAAAAGAGCCCCTACATAGTGTGGCATGAAAAGTTTTCTTATTCAGCATAATCAACAAAACACTATTCATAAGGGTTTCAAAAATTCCAAAAATTGGGGTTATTACAGTAGTGAGCAAGGTTTCTTGAACCAAGTTACTTGAATGATCTTGTACTTGAGAAATGGATTCAAGTGCAGTATGTAAAGAAGAAATTTGAGAGATTAAGAGTTGTTGTTCAGTAGTGAGTGTTGACAGCTCCCCTTAAATGGATGAGGGAGCTTCAATAGATGTGCTCTCACTTTGTGTGTCATCCTTATTTCTTCTACCATACACTTGAATTTGATCAAGTGTTGGCTGTGCAGACTCTGTACAGGGTGCATTGGGGAGAATGCTCTTTTCAATAGGCACACCCTGTTGAGAGGATGTATCTAAAGTCTATTTTGTCCCCATTTTTACAACTGCATCCTTTTGGGAGGATACAAAGATGGTTTGATTGGTCATCTCAGATTTTTTAACCTTCTTTGGCTTTCTAACCAAGGGTGACTTAGTTTATGTTTGATTCTCACCACTCTCATCGATTACTGTGGGGGTTATCTCCTTTCTCTTCTTTTTACTCACTTCACCCTTTTGAGAGGATGAAGTGGTTGGTTTCCTAGCTTCTAATGGTTGTGAAGAAATAGGCTCAACATGGGTAGGTTCATGTGGGTGTGCCTGTGTTTGTGCTTCCACAGGCTCAGGAACCATTGTTGCACTAGGTTGGCTTGCACTGGTTCTCATGTCTGATATAGGATAAGGGTAGGTCTTAAATCTTTCAATCATGAAAGGTGTTAACTTAAGACGTACTGGAACCTTATTCTTAGTAATAAGTGATCCAAATAGAATTTTGGATTCTTGTGTACAGTTGCTAATTAAAGACCTATTTACTCCTTCAAGCATATGTATGTCATTGACTTTATGGTTTAAACCAGGCATAATGAATCTAGGAAGAAAAATTTCTTAACCTCTTGACTCCAATGGAATTGTTAGCCTGGTGCTCAGCTCCTCCAGTATGTAGTGTCCTACATTGATCTGTTTGTTGTGAGCCATGGAGTAGACCAGCTTCTGAACAACACTAGGTATGTTGTCAAACCCTGACTACCTGCAAGTGAAAGCCCTTATCACTGAATCAAACATGAAGGACCATTCTCTCCTCAGGTGCTTCTTGTTCATGCTTGACAGATTGATTTTCTCAGAATAGTTGATGAAGTCCATGAACGCATACAGCTCATCCTGAGTTGGAGCATCCACAAGCTTATCAATAGGTATTCCTAATGCCATATTGATATCATCCTCAAAGATCCCTACATATTGGTCCTCGATTGTGCAGTTTATCATAATTGATACAGCCTGGTTCTCATGCACAATTGTCCTTGTTACCGCTGTGTTCCAAAAATCCCCCAACACATCCAAGTAAAGCACATGATTAGCTATAAGAGCCCCTACAAAGTAGGTCTTAGACAGGAACTTGACAAAACTTTTGAAAGTTTCAGGTGCTTGATTTGCATCTAGGAATGCAAGGAAGTTAGTCTCATTTGGGATGAAAGGTACAATATTATTTGCTACCATTGTTATGAGTATGAAGTTTAGTGGGTAAGAAAAATTAGTGAGAAAGGAGTGAAAACGAGAGAGAAATCAGTTTTGGATTGAAAAAGCTAGGTCACTTGAGTTCTCAAAAGTGTAGGTATGTATATGTATCGAGATGTCTGGGTATTTATAGTAAAAGTAGATGACTTGTCGAGAAGTGAAAAATAGACGTTTGGGATATACTTATCGAGAAGTCATTTTGAAATATGCAAAACATATCGATAAGTCATTTTATTTATTCTTGTAGAGAACTAAAAATAAGCTTATCGAGATGTCAAATAAATACCCAGTTTGTCCAAAATGACTGACTTGTTTCCAATTTTTATTTGAATAAATTAAAATAAAATCAGAATAAATTTTCTAAAAGTATTTTACCAAAATAATTTATTAAATTATTTTAGTTCTGAGTTATTTATAAGTCTACAAGTTATACTTGTAGAGAACACTATGAGTTAACACTTGTAGAGAACTCTACAATGACTTATCGATAAGTCATAATAAAGCTTATCGAGAAGTCACTCGAGAAATTAATCTCTACAATGACTTATCGATAAGTCATAATAAAGCTTATCGAGAAGTCACTCGAGAAGTCAGTAAATTGACTTATCGAGAACTCACTCGAGAAGTCTTAAAATGACTTGTCGATAAGTCAATTAGACTTATCGAGAACTCAGTTCTCTATATACCTTTGATCACTTTGATTCTGCCTTGTGTTAATTTTACTTATTAAAGATGTAAATTAACAATTGAGCAGTTTACTTAGAATTTGAAAAATTCTAAGCTAAATTTTGAATTTTTGAAAAATAAATATGCAGAGATTTCTGAAATATTTATAATTCATATTTCAGTTAATTTCCAATTAAATCAAATAAATGTTGATTTACCAGAAATTAATCTGCTGCAAAACATTAGCTCAGTTCTTGCCTTAGGATGAAGAATTAAGCATTCCAATTTCACCTACAAGTCTAGTGAAAGTTACTTCATCCAAAGATTTAGTATAAATGTCATCTAATTATTTTTCTGTTCAAACAAAAATGAGCTCAATAGTACCATTTGTAGCATTTCTAATAAAATGGCACCTTACATCAATGTGCTTTGTTCTAGAGTGATTAACTGGATTAGCCATAATAGATATAGCACTAGTATTGTCACAAGTAATTGGAATTTTGTGTAACACTAGGCCATAGTCCATTAGCTGATTTCTAATCCAAAGCACTTGAGTACAGCAACTTCCATAAGCTAGGTATTCAGCTTCAGCTGTGGAAGTTGATACAGATTGCTATTTCTTGCTATACTAGGATACAAGTCTTTGTCCAAGAAATTGACAGCTTCCACTAGTACTCTTTCTGTCAACCCTGCATCCAGCAAAATCTATATCTGTGTATCCAACAACTTCAAAACCAGTTCCCTTAGGATACCATAATCCCAATTTTGGAGTCCCCATCAAATATCTGAAAATTCTCTTCACAACAATCAAATGTGATTCTTTTTTATTAGCTTGAAATCTTGCACACAGACATGTAACAAACATGATGTCTGGTCTACATGCAGTTAAATAAAGCAATGATCCAATCATCCCTCTATAGCTTGAAATATCTACACTTTTCCATTTTATCTTCATCCAACTTTGTTGCTGTAGACATGGGTGTATATGCAGGATAACAATCAACCATACCAAAATTTTTCAATAAATCTTTGACATAATTAGTTTGGCTGATGAAGATTCCATCACTTCTTTGACTGACTTGAAGTCCAAGAAAGTAACTTAATTCCCCTAACATACTCATTTCATATTCACTTTGCATAACCTTAGAGAATCTTTGACAGAGCTTCTCATTAGTAGAACCAAAGATGATATCATCCACATAAATCTGAACTAGGATCATATCACCATCATGCAGCTTGTAGAAGAGTGTCTTGTCTATTGTTCCTCTAGTGAAACCATGTTTAAGTAAAAAATATGTCAGTGTGTCATATCAATCTTTAGGTGCCTGCTTTGATCCATATAGAGCATTTAGTAACTTGTACACAAAATCTGCAAATTCTGGATCTTCAAAGCCAGGTAACTGTTGCACATAAACTTATTCTTCCAACTCACCATTTAGGAAGGCACTCTTGACATCCATTTGATACACTTTGAAGTTTGAATGTGCAGCAAATGCTAGAAAAATCCTTATTACTCCAAGTCTTGCAAGTGGAGCAAAAGTTTCATCATAATCAATTCCTTCTTCCTATGAGTAGCCTTTTACAACCAACCTTGCCTTGTTTCTGATAACTATACCATTTTTATCCATCTTGTTCCTGAACACCCATTTTGTTCCTATTACACTTCTATTCTTTGGTTCAAGAACTAGCTCCCAATCTTTGTTTCTTTCAAACTGATTCAGTTCATCCTGCATGGCAGATATCCAATCAGGATCCATTAGAGCTTCTTCAGTTTTCTTGGGCTCTACTTGAGACAGAAAGCATGCACGTAGGCACTCATTAGCAGTTGCACTTCTAATTCTCACACCAGCAGTGGGGTCACCAATAATTGCTTCTCTAGGGTGACTTCTATCCCACTTCCTTGTGTGAGTTTGTTGACTTGTGCCTTCATCATTTTCTTCATTATTGATATGACTAGTAGATCCTTCTTCTCTTTCCCCCACTGAGTTTGTGCTATCAAATTCAGGTGTTTGAGATGAGCTTCCATTCCCATGATTTTCTTGTTTAGTGATCTCTTCATTCATCATCTATTGTGTATTGACTTCATCTTCTTCATCATAATCACTGTTGATGTTGAGGTTTTCAATTACAAGGGCTTCATGTTCATTATCATCAAGGCATTCCAAGTTTGGACACTTGTCATCATCAAAAGTCACATATGTGCTTTCTATGATCTTCTTTTGATCAATTACATAGACCTTGTAGGCAGTTCTTTCCAATGAATATCCTAGAAAAATTACTTCAAAAACTTTTGAGTCAAATTTTCCCACATATTCATAGGTGTCTTTCAAAATTTAACACTTGCTTCCCAACACATGAAGATGCTTTACAGTAGGCTTTCTCTTAGACATGATTGAGTAAAGTGATTTTCCATGAACCTTGTTATTGAGATATCTGTTTTGAGTATAACATGCAGTGTTAACAGCTTCTTCCCAAAAACTTGTTGACAACTTGGCATCTTGTAGTATTGTTCTTGCAGCTCAACTAATTTTCTGTTCTTTCTTTCAACTACTCCATTTTGCTGAGGTGTTCTAGCAGCAGAACTCTTAAATAATGCCTTTATTTTTGTAGAATTCACTCAATATTGCATTTCTGAATTTTGTTCCATTATCACTTCTCAATCTCTTTACACAGTTTTGATCTTCAGCCTGCTTCTCTATCTTCTTTATGTGCTCAATTATAATGTGTGGGGTCTCATCTTTAGAGTGCATAAACTCTACCCAAGTGTATCTTGAGAAATCATCCACCATCACAAATGCATATTTGCTTCTTGAAAGTGATAAGACATTTACTAACCCAAACAAGTCCGTGTGTATAAGTTGCAATGGTGCACTTATAGAATTCACAGTTTTTGACTTGTGACTTGCTCTTTTCATTTTTCCTTTCTGACAAGCTTCACAAACTTCAACTCGAGCAAACTCCTTATTAGGCATATCTCTTACTAACTCCTTTTTGACCAAGGTGTTAATTGCCTTGAGATTCAAATGAGACAACTTTTTATGCCATAGCTTGCTTTGTTCTACAGATGGCTTAGTGTAGAAGCAACAAATTCCATCCTTATCTGCCGAGTCCAAGTCTGCAACAAATAAGCTTCCTTTTCTTGCCCCTTTCAGAGCAACTTCACCAGTTTTCTTGCTAATAAAAGTGTATTCTTCTTTGTTGAATAAAACTTCAAAACCTTTGTTTACAAATTGGCTAACACTGAGAAGATTCACTTCAAGACCAGCTACTAGTGCTACATCATCAATGACAACATTTCCGGAAATAATCTTTCCATATCCCATTGTGAATCCTTTACTGTTGTCTCCAAAGGTCACCAAAGGACCAGCCTTCTCCTTAAATTGTGATAGCGGGGCATTATCACCTGTCATATGTCTGGAACATCCACTATCTATGATCCATATGACCTTCTTCATTTTTCCATGTACACAATGAGTTTTAAGTGTCTTTAGCAACCCAAACAGTGTTGGGCACTTTCTTCTTGTTAACTGATTTAGCAAAAGTAGAATGAGTTATTTCAGATAAAATAGAATTCATTGACTGTTGTGTATTTTCCCTGTCTATTGGAGACCCAATTTTTATTTCTTTGTGGTCTACTCTCAACTTATGGCAACTTTTCATTACTTTCAAGTTGCAAGGGATGTAATCAAACTTGTCACAGAATGAGTAGGGATCATTTACATCTGTTTTATTGTATTTACAGGCTCCTTCAAATGGCTTGCTAACAAACTTCTTACAAAGGTGAGTTAGGTGATTCACAGAGCCACATTTCTCATATTTCTTTCTTGAAGCATCTACAACATAAGAAAAATTGTTGCTTTTGTTTATCCCAATCTTCCCATTTCTATTCTTTTTCTTCTTTCTTGCATCTTCAGTTTTTGTTTTCTTAACAGGTGTCTTGGAATCTTGGTTGTCCATGAGCTTCACTTCAACTTTAGAGGAATAAGTTATTTCTGCATTTTTGTTCTCATTGTCTTCATCAGCAATTTCTTGCTTTATAATTAACTCTTCTTCACTAAAGTTTACTTCACATGCTTTGAACATAGGTGAACCAACCTTTTTCAGAATAACTGGAACGTCATCATTTTCATTTGCTTTCCCTTTATCACTTAAAGCTTTCTTCTTGTTGTTCAAGGCATCACAGTCAAGTCCAATAGCAATATTAGCACATGGCTTGTTCTTCTCATGGTATTTTCCAACCAATTCAGATGCATTTATGAAGGATTTCAACTTGACTTCATTCTTATCTAGATTCTCCCTTAACACAGCTTCAATCTCATTTGCACACTTGAGCTTGTTTTTCAGATAAGCATTTTCTTGTTTCACAACTTTAAGCTCTACCAGCAACAATTTAGTTTCTTATTTTCATTTTCAAGCTTCTCATTTATCTTTGTCAGTCTGTTAACCTCTTCATTAGCAGCAACCATACTTGTATGAATATGAAACATTTCTGTGCTCATTCTTTCAACAGTTTCCTTATATTGACTCACATTTAAATTAATGGTGGTAAGAGTTGGTACCTATATTTTTGATGAGGATGACTCTCATTGTTCCAAGGCCATAAGTGCATAATTTCCAACTTCCTCATCTTCATCATTATCAGAATCATCCCAACTCTTTCCCTCTGCAATATAGGCTTTGTTTTTCTATTTCTTCAGAAGAGCTTCATACTTTCCTTCCAGTTCAAGATAAGCATTGTCTTTCTTTGCTTTCTTGGGTTTCCTGCATTTAATAGAAAAATGGACTAGCTCATCACAGTTATAGCATCTTATTTTTTATCTGTCAACAGAACCAGTTTTGTAACCATTTTTGCTATCTGATGTGTACTTCCCTTTTCCTTTCCAGCTGCTGTCTTTGTTGAATGATTATCTTTTACCCTTGAATAATCTTGTCTTGTTTACTCTAATGTTAAAGAAATTTCTTGCCAAATAGGCCATTGACTGATCTAGCTCATCAAGTTCATCCAAGGTGTAGAACTCATCTTCTTCCAATTCCAGTATGACTTGTTACTGTGAATGATTATTTCTTTGCTCACTTTTTTAGACAACTGAAGTCTGGGATCTTGGCTCATCATTAGAGGTCTGGCTTTCATTGACAATTAGAGCACTTGAGCCATCTACAACATGCCCTTGACCAGCCCTTAATGACTTCCTTTAAATCATTTCCAATTCATATATTTTTAAGATTCCATATAAAAATTCCAGTTTTATCCTACTAAAGTCTCTCCCTTCTCTGATTGCTGAAATTTTCTGTTCCAAATGGTCAGGGAGTGTGAGCAAAAACTTCAAGTTCACTTCTTCAGCTTCATAGTATTTGCCATGCAACTGCAAGTCATTTATCAGCTTGTTAAACCTTTCAAACACATCAGTGATACTTTCTTTTGACTTAGCGATAAAACCCTCATAGTGTGAAATCAATATCCTCTTTTAATTAGATCTAACTTCCTCAGTTCCTTCACAAAGTATTTCAATCTTTTCCTAAATGTGCTTAGCAGTTCACAGTTGATAATGTTGTTGTACATTACATTGTCAAGTGACTCTATCAAGATCAACTGCAAGCCACTATCTAGGGAAACTTTTTCCTTCTCAGGCTCAGTGTACTCAAGAAGGGTCTTTAGGAGCATAATGAGCTGGAATGACCATGTCTCCATCTGTAAATTCCTCAACCTTAACCATATGAGTGAAAGGCCCATTCTTAAGAATCTGAATATATAATGGATTGGCCATCCTGATAAACAGTAACATTTTCTTCTTCCATAGAGTGTAGTTAGTCTTATCAAAAGTAGGAATTTTGATGCTACTGATTTTCTGTGTAATCATTCTTCCAAGATCTTGAATCTGTTTACTTTCAGATTTTGCTCTGATACCACTTGTTAGGTAATGAATACCACACGGGGGGGTGAATGTGTTTTGGTGTTTTTCTGCTTTTCTTGATTTGTTTATGGTGATGAACAAAGTAAAGTAAACCTTGTAGTGAAATATGTTAAAACTGAAATTAAGCATGTAACAGTAAGAAACACTTATCTTCAAAACTCACTTAATTTTATATTAGAATTAAGAATGTTTTTTACAAAATTTCTAGGCTCTTTCTTCGTAAAGAGCTTAGCTTCTTCCTTGAGATAATACAAGATTTTTCTGATCTAAATTGTTACAACTTACAAAGCATCCAATGTTTACTTTATAAAACAATAAACATTGGTTATCACACAGCATGCAACAACATATACTAAACCCTATTTATAGATAATCAAATCTTTCTATTTCTGGCTTAGTGTATCTTGCTAATCTTGCACGCCTGTGACTTTACTCTGCCAGTTAATCTTGGCCTTTGATCTTGTACTCTTAAAGCTGCTTTTGTAGACTTGTCAATCCAACTTGATTAGATTGTTTGTTGATTGTTAATATTGTATATTGAACTGGTCTGCACTTTGTACTTTGATTTTTACCTTGAGATCTCCAGTTTGGTATATAGAGAACTTGACATCTTAATAAGTATAATGACTTATCGAGATCTCTCATTACTCTATAATTGGATTGACTTGTAGAGGTCTTTGAATTCTCTATAAGAGAATTTAGCTTGTCGAGGTGTCTCATCTTCATGTCTTTACTTTGGCTTATCAATATCTCTGAGTTCTCTAGTGACTAATTGACCTGCCGATTACTCAGAGTTCTATAGTGATATTTGACTTGTCGATATCTCTAAGCTCTCTAATGAAATTTGACTTGTCGATATCTCTGATTTCTCTAGTGAAATTTGACTTGTCGATATCTCTGAGGTCTCTAGTAAAGAAATGACTTGTCGATATCTCCAATCTTCATGTCTTCAATTTGGCTTGTCGATATCTCTGAGACTTCTCTACAAGCTGTTTCTTGACTTCTCGGTAAGTCATTCTGGAGTTCTCAAATGACTTCTCTATAACACTAAATCTATAACTTGTAGAGATCTTGACTTAGAACATTTTTCTCAACACAGATTTATTCAACTCCAAGCTTCTTCATAACTCTTCTGAGACATGATATTCTTGATCTTCTTTCAGATAGAATTCTTAGGCTTGATACAGAAAAAGACTCCAGTCTGCTCTTTGACATTTTTACAGACTTAAATGTTAAATTACAAATTGCAAACTAAGATTACAATACAACTTACTTAGGGTTGTCAATTTCATTAGTCTTGTTATAGTATAGGCATGTCTTGTACAAATTGCAAACTAAGATTACAATGTTCTCTTAATTTTTAGCCTTTTCCGAACTATTCTGGATATGGTGAACAAAGCGGTTTATAATTTGTGAAGATATCATGTTAGCAGAATGAAAATAACAAGCACATCAAACACAATATTTTAAAACTCACGTAATTTGTATTAATTAAGTTTATCTTGCTACGAAATTTAAGTTCTTTAAAATAAAAGAACTTGGCTTCTTCCTTAAGAGAGTAAAAGAAAATTTAGATCTGTTTGTTACACTTAAAAACAAAGGACCAGTGTTCACTTTATAGACTAGTAAACACGGGTTTACACATCATGCAATAAGATATATTAAACACTTTTCTAAGCTATCTATAAATCTTTCTATTTTTGTCTTAATAAATCTTTGCAAATTGTAGGTCTATGACCATCCTTTGTCATTTAATCTTGTCCCTTGATCTTGCACTCTTCAAACTTCTTTTGTAGACTTTTCAATCTAAGTGAACAGATCGTTTGTTGATTGATAATCTTGAATATTTAACTTGTCTGTATTACTGTATTTGAGCTTCATATCGAGATCTCCAGTTTTTTCTATAGAGAAGTGACATCTCGATAAGTATAATGTCTTATCGAGATCTTTGAGTTCTCTGTAAGTGTATTTGGCTTGTCGAGGTCTCTGAGTTCTTTAAAAGTGTACTTGACTTGTCGAGGTCTCTAGATCTCTACATGTAGAATTTGACTTGTCGATAGCTCTAAGATCTATATATCCATTTTGACTTGTCGATATCTTGAGATCCCAAATAAGAAATTGACTTGTCGATATCTTCAATCTTCACATCTTCGTTTGACTTGTCGATATCTCTGAGTTCTTTACAAGCCATTTTGGACTTCTCGATAAGTCATTCTGGAGTTCTCGAATGACTTCTATATATAACTTGATTTGTGACTTGCCGATATCTTGACTTAGAATATTTAGCATAAAACAGATTTATTCAACTCCAAGCTTCTAAATCTTTTCTCTGAGGCATTATCTTTGCTTGATCTTCTTCCATATTTTATTCTTAGGCTTGAAGCTGTTTACAGAAAAATACACCAGTCTAATCTTCTAACCTCTTTACAGACATAGGAAATACAATACATAATACAGATTTAGACTATCATACAACTAAATCTCAGGGCTGTCAATTTGACTTAGTCTTGTTATGTGTATAGGCATATCTTGCACAACAATATCCCCCAATTTGTGAGAAGATTGCTTATTACAAATTCATGCCTGATAACAAGACTAACCTCAAACTAAAATCAAATATATAAAAAATGATAGATTTAACAAATTTCAACATTTATACATTGAGCAATTACATTAGTTTAATAGTACAAAAACTAGGTGAATTCTTCATAGCCTAGTTCTTTCCTAATGAGGTACTTGAGATTTATAAGCACATTGAGTTCTTCAATAATTTCTGTCCCTCTCAAAGCTTCTACCAGTTTGAGTCAATCATCCAGTTTGTAACCATTGAGGTAATTAACTCTGAATCTTGTGTAACTGCCAATCTTTATATTTAGAAAGTGTCCATCTTTTGAAATTCTACTCATCCCATTTGCCTTGAGCTCATTTGATCTTTGTTCAAATATAGCAATTTCTTCTACATACTTCCTTTCCTTTTCTTCATTTTCAGCCCTTGCTTTTGCATTTCTTTCATCCCTTTCTCTCAGCCATACACACATCACTGCCTTCCATGCCCTTATACTTATGTCCTTGTCCTTCACTAAGCTAATCATTCTCTTAAGTTCTGTGGTTGAAAGTTTATCCATTAAATCCCTGTTAAGTAGATTGAAGGAGCCATCCTAATAATAGATTCTGACTTTTCTCAATGATACAACCCAAATATTGACCATTTTTTAGATAATTGTTGAAAGTAGTCATTATCTGTGATGCACCAGTTTAAAGGTAAAAAGTCAGTCTGATTAAAACAATTCCAGATAACCCCCTCACCAACTTACAGCTTCTTTGATTTTCTCCCAACAGTCTTGAAATGAGTCTTGATTTGTGGCTTAAATGAAGGTAGGTTTGAGATCTTCTTTAAGGTGGTTTGGCTATAAGTGATTGGTATTTTGAGTAAGGTGTTTGCATTTTGTTTGTACAAAAGTTTAGGCTTAGAGGTTAAAGGTGGCTGAGTGTTTAAGCTTGCAGGCTTAAAGGTTTGAGTAGGTTGAATCTTGACTTGTAGTTCTTGGACATTTTTCTTGACACCTTCTTCTTCACCCTTTATTTTCCTTCTGCTATCTTCTCCCCTTTTCTTTTCATCTCTTTTCTTTTCTTCTACTTTGGTGCAAGTTGTTTTAGAAGATTGACTTGGATTTAAGCCATAAGGTTTTTTCTCATCATCATCCTTGTCATCGGTTGTGTTGAATTGAGTAGTTGGCAACATGGTCTCAGCATTTTAGAGGTATCTTTCCAGCATCCTGATCATCTCCACATCTTCAGATATTTTGTTCTTCTTCCTCTTTAAGTCAGTTTCCAAAATCATAATTAATCTTGTATTTCCCCTTATACAGTTTTTGGGAACTGTGAAGTATCTGTACTATTTGGTTTGTGGATAGATGTAGGCCACCTCCTTGCTTGGATGTATATATGCTTCAAGAGAAGCAGCTCTCTGAGCTTTCTTGAGTTTATTGAACAATTGGGTGTCCTCTAGAATTACTGGATTAACTTTATCAATTATTACATCCAGCTCAAATGCTCTCATGGTTTGAAGATTTGAAAGAGACACATGTAGACACATGTCCAAACCACAGTCATTGACATTGGGCACTATCATTTTCTCCAGAAAGTTGTCAACCTTTCCAATCACCGCTCTTAGAAAATTGATGTTGTTGGCCAAAGCTCTCTTGTAAGTGATGCAGTTGTTGTGGAGAGAGACTCTTAGCACAACTAGTATCTCATTGAACTCCTTATCTTGACAGGGTCCTACTGCGGCTTTCTGGAGTCTGTCTTTACTAACATCTTGAGAAATTTTGATTTGAGTAGATCTTTGACCAGAGTGATATGTAGATTTTCCAGCTTCCTTTGACTGTGTAGATTTTTCAGCTTCCTTGGATTGTTGAATTGTAGCTTCTATCTCCCTTTTAGTCTTGGTAGCAGGAAGGAGTAGTGGAGTTGAAATTTCTGGCCTCATAACTTCAGGTAGAGCAGGTAATGGAACATTCAAGGCACCCATAATAGCTCCCATTGAGATAGAATTCTGTATTTGGAGATGTTTGTGAGAGTCTACTAGGGTCTTGATGTCATTTTGTTGACTCTGCACCAGAGTAGTGAGAGCTGTGACCTAAGCTGTGAGTGAGTCATTGGAGGCTTGCATAGTGCAAACTTGTTGTTGAAGAGATTGGATTTGGAGGTTTGTGTATGTGGAGATTGGTTGTTGTGAGCTTATGGAGACAGAAGCACCGAATGTGGCTTGAATTGATTCCCTGATTCCTTCCATCAAATGAGCTAAAGGTTCATATCTAGCCTAATTTAGTTGATCCAAATTCACTCTTGTGTCATTATTATTTGTGATTTGATTCTGGACAACTTCATGCAAGCCAGAAAGGATTGATTTAGGTTCTTGATGCTTTGTTCCATACTGGACATATCAAACCTGGCCATTTGATCGGAAAATTTAGTGAATTTATTCTTGATCTCTACTTGAGTTGGCACATGGTCATCCAATTTGTCTTTGACCAATCTCCTGATGACTATTCAGAGTTTATTATAGTGCTTTACCAATGAGGTGAAAAGCTTTGAGCTGTGCCTTGTAGACTTCTGTAATAGCATCATAAACTTCCTTTGGATTGAGAGTTTTGGCATTACTTCCTAGGATAGCTACGTACTCTTCTCTAAACCTAGCCAAAACCTCATCCATCTCCAAACTAAAGTATTTTTCTAGCCAAGCATCAACATTTCCATCTTGTTCGGCTTCATTGACAATCTTTTATTGTTGTTCTTCAACATCTGTTTTGTAAGTGAGTAAGATAGCCTGATAATCCTGATTGGACATATCAGTAGTGAGCAAATGTTGTGTAATATTAGCAAGGCCGGAGAGTTCGTCCACTATAAGATCATTCATAGTAATGGGCTGAGTTTGAGCATCCTACAGCCACCGTGAGATGAGGTGTGAGGGTTGTTGAGTAGGGTTGGAGGTAGATGGTATATCTATTTGAGTTGAGGTAGAGGGTTGAGTAGTGGTCGGTAACCCTGTGATTGGAATCACAGTTGAACTCATAGTAGAAACTGTTGTTGTGACAGTATATTGTTCACCAAGAATGGGAACCTCCATTCGAATTGGAAGGGATTTGACCATTTTACTGTCATGTACCATGGCCTCAAACCCTTGTTCTTCTTACAAAGAACTGGAACCTGAATGTGCTTGAATTGTCTCCCCAATAATTGGATAATTGACAATTGGACTCCTAGCTTTAATTGCTAAAGTAATTTCAGCCAGGGTTTTTAGGGGAGTTGTTCCTACATGAGGAACCTCCAATTGAATTGGAGAGGAATTAGATAGCTCCCCCTCAGGAGTACTACCCTCAAACCTTAAAATCTGTGAAGATTGATTTGCACATGAAGGTGCATTTGTGATAGCCACAGGGTCTTCAGTAAAAACTGATGAAACCCCTATATTTTTTTTGGTGTCATCAAGGTCTACCCCAGCTTGTAGCCTCCCACCAACTGAATGTAGTTCCTGGGTGGTGAGCACAGTTTCTTGAACTATGCCAATTGATTTTGGTGACACTTGAGAAGTGGGTTCAAGTGTCTCATTATATGAAGAAGAAATTTTGGATATAAGATTAGTGATTTGACAATTTAGTATTGGAAGCTCCCCATGAATAAATGAGGGAGCTTCAGGTGATGTGCTCTCATAGTGTGTGCCATCCTTATTCCTTTTTTCATAAACTTAAATGTGTTCAAATTCTGGTGCAGACTCTTTACAGAATGCACTAGGGAGAGTGCTTTGTTCAATAGAGACACCTTATTGAGAGGATGCCTATAGAGTCTGTTTTAAACCCTCTTTTTCAACTACATCCTTTTGGGAGGATGCAGAGGTAGCTTGAGTGGTCAGCTCAGATTTCTTTACCATCTTTGGATTTTTGACCAAGGTAGACTCTGGTTGTGTATGATCCTCACCACTCTCATTTATTACTGTCAAGGGTGCCTGCTTTCTCTTCTTTTTACTCACTTCACCCTTTTGAGAGGATGAAGTGGTTGATTTCCTAGAAATGGTAGAGAAGAAAGGGTCTCAGTTTAGGAAGGCCCATGTTAGTGTTCCTGTGTTTGTTCTTCCACAGGTACATGAGCCATTACTGTACTAGTTATGACTA
Organism: Apium graveolens; assembly: GCF_009905375.1. NCBI lineage: Eukaryota > Viridiplantae > Streptophyta > Magnoliopsida > Apiales > Apiaceae > Apium > Apium graveolens. The sequence continues at coordinate 217,531,353 of NC_133649.1, read as the reverse complement.
TAGACCTCATTTCAGGCATAGGGTAAGGGTAAGTCCTAAATCTCTCCAACATAAATTGAGTGATTCTAAGAGTTAAAGGTACCTTATTCTTTGTAATAAGTGAGCCAAATAGAATTTTGGAGACGTTAACAATTGCCTATCTTTTTTCTATCTAGACCATTAAGTAAATGAATGTATTGAACTTTATAGTTTAATATAGACATTATAAACCTAGGAAATAAATTTTCTTACCTCTTGTAGCCAAAGGCATTGTGATCCTTGTGATAAGTTCCTGCAGAATCAGAAACTCCACATTGATGTATCTGTTGTGAGCCATGGAGAATACCAGCTTCTGGACCACACTTGAGATCTTGTCATAGCCTTTCTTCATGCAAGTGAAAGCCCTCACAATTGAGTCAAACAGGAATGACCATTCCCTCCTCGAATGCTTCTTGTTCAGGCTAGCAAGGTTTATCTTTTCACTGTAGTTTATAAAATCCATGAACTCAACTAGCTCCTCTTTAGTTGGGACCTCCACCATGTTGTCAGTAGAAATGCTCTAATCCAGGTTGACATCATTCTCATTAAATTCCACCTGCTGGCCTTGAATAGAGCAGTTAACCACCATAGATACAGCTTGGTTCTCATGCACCACTGTCCTAATCACAGCCAAGTTCCAGAAGTCATTGAGAACATCCAGATACAGAATTGGATTTGCAGTTAGAGCACCTGCAAAGTATGTCTCAGAAAGGAACTTGACAAAGCTCTTGAATCTATCAAGAGTTTGGTTTGCATCTGTGAATGCAAGATAGTTCGTACCCTCATTTAGGATAAAAGCTCTAACAGTGTTTAATGCCATTTCAAGTGTTTGAATTTGAGTGGGTACAAAATCTGAAGAAGAAAGAGTTCAAAATGGGAGAGAACAGTTAGAATTTGGAAAAATTAGGTCACTTGAGATCTCGAAAGCGTAAAGAGGGGTTATGTCGAGATGTCTAGGTATTCATATAAAACGGTAAGTGAATTATCGAGAAGTAGAGATAAATGGTTGGTATTTGTTTATCGAGAAGTAACATGTAAGAATAGATACATATCGATATGTCACTTTCCTAACTCTTATCGAGAACTAGAATATGACTTACCGAGATGTCAAATAAATACCCAGTTTGTCCTGAACGAACTAAATTTTTCCAATTTTTATTTGAATAAATCAAAATAAAATTAGAATGATTTTATATCAAAAGTATTTTACTAAAATAATTTATTGAACCAAATTATTTTAGTTCTGAGTTATCGAGAAGTCTAAGAATGATACTTGTAGAGAACTCTATCGAGAAGTCTCAAAGTGACTTATCGAGATCTCTACTATGACCTATCGAGAAGTCATAATGAATCTTGTCGAGAAGTCATTCGAGAAGTCTAGAAAAACACTTATCGAGAACCTTGTCGAGAAGTCTCAAAATGACTTATCGAGAAGTCAATTTGACTTATCGAAAACACCGTTCTCTATATACATTTGTTGGTTTTGATTCTGCCTTTTGCTAATTTTACATATTGAGAATGTAAATAACAGTTAGAAAGTTTTCTTAGAATTTGAAAAATTCCAAGTTGAATTTTGAATTTTAAAAATAAAAATACAAAGATTTCTGAAATATTTGTAACTTATATTTCAGTTAATTTCTAATTAAATCAAATTCATTTTGATTCAATAGAAATTAATATGTTGTAACATATTAGCTGAGTTCTTGCCTTCAGGATGAGGAATTTAACATTGCAATTTCACCAACAAGTCTAGTGAAAGTTGCTTCATCCGAAGATTTAATAAAAAATTCAGCTAATTACTTTTTTGTTAGAACAAAAATAAGCTCAATAGTACCATTTACATCATGTTCTCTATAAAAATGGTACCTTACATCAATGTGCTTTATTCTAGAATGATTAACTGGATTAGTAACAATAGAAATAGCACTGGTATTGTCATATATAATTGGAATTTTATGTAACACTAGGCCATAATCCATTAGCTGATTTCTAATTCAAAGCACTTGAACACAACAACTTCTAGCAGCTATGTATTTATCCTCAGTTGTGGAAGTTGACACAGATTGTTGTTTCTTGCTATACAAGGATACAAGTCTTTGTCCAAGAAATTGACAGCTTCCACTAGTACTTATAATGTCAACTCTGCATCCAGCAAAATCTACATCTGTGTATCCAACAGCTACAAATCCAGTTGTTAGGAACAAAGCATGCGCTAATAATTCATGCAAGTATACGCGTTCGAAAGTGATATAGAATAATTTCTAGTTCGTTCCCACAGAGACTCAGACTAATTATATTTAATTAACACTTACTCACCAATGTATCATTATTTCTCAATGTCAAGACAATAACACTTAAGGTTGATTAACTAATTATTAACTACTATTAACTACAAGAATAAAACACTTAAATTAACACTTGAATTAACAATATTAAACACACATGAGATCATAACTTCATTACTACTCCATTCAATAGTTATTGTTATTACCCTTAGCATGTAACGGTGATGATATTAATCAAACAACATAAAACTGATAAAAGCTAACTTTCGTTGCACAAGTACCATTCTACCAAACATCCACAATTAAGATAGAAGTTGAATAGGCATCAATTATGTTGAGACCCTATATGTCTACAACATTTGACAACATAACAATTTAAGCGCAAGTTATTCATTATGATTACATAGGGCAAGTAAAACGGTTAGAGTTACCCACTAATCTTGTATACAATACATGAACCTATGCTAGCATGACAAGTTCTAAATCTCAATATTCACTGTCGCTTCACAAGAGATTAACAGGCTATCTTATATGTTCGCGACGCACATAAGACGAATAAGCACAACCTATGCTAGATATCATACAATCATCACATACCAAGGTATTAAACAATTAACTAAAGAAATCCATAGTAAATCCGCTACGACCCCATGATCACAATTAGCCCATGATAGAATTCATCGTCACCATGGGTTCATATGAAAACATGATAATCACACAACGATATAAGCTAATAAAATACTTATTAATACCAGAGTACGTCACAAGAGTATTAAGGTTCAAAGTAAAGAAAACTACCATCCATTGTTACAACGAATAAAAGATTCACAAGATAACGTATGCTTTCTCTTCTTCGTTGTGGTGTGCTAAAACGGTCTTCTTAATCTTCTCTCCTTGCTCCTTGCTTGATTGTTACTTATTGCTTGTTATTGTGAAACGTCTCCCAAGATAACTTATATAAGAATCCACAAGTAACAGCAGTCTCAGAAGCCCAATAGAAGTTGAATTATAAAAATCCAGATTCTAAAATTACGACCCCAGGCGGTCGCCTCAGTTCCCAGGCGGGCGCCTGCATCTCCAGGCGGTCGCCTCACATCCCAGGCGGGCGCCTACACTGCTTCTGGAAAAATCCACTTCATGCTCCTGATTTTGCTGAATTCTTCGCATAACTCCCCACAACTGGTTCCAAGTACTTCCCTAGGCTTATTATGATGAAATCTCCCTAATTACGCAAGTTGTACCCTGAAATGCAAAGACACTAGAAAAACACATCAAATACACAAAATACTTGATTTCAAAACATCAATTCAAGCCATTATAAGACGTTCTAAGTGGTATAAAATGCCACTTATCTCCTTATAGCGCTCCCAAGCTTCGCACATAGATTCTGTTGGTTGCTGTGCAAATTGAGTAAGAGCACTCCTCATAGCTGCAGTCTTGGCCATTGGATAGAACTTCACCAGAAACTTTCGCGCAAGATCTTCCCAAGTAGTGATGGACCCAGCTGATAAAGAATGTAACCAGTCCTCAACTTTATCCCTCAGAGAGAATGGGAAAAGCCACAGCTTGATAGCCTCATCAGTAACACCATTATATTTGAAAGTACTACAGATCTCGACAAAATTGCTGATATGCATGTTGGGATCTTCAGTCGCAGCACCTCCGAAAGAAACAGAATTTTGTATTATCTGAATAGTACCCGGCTTGATTTCAAAAGTATTAGCCTGAATAGCCGGATGAATGATGCTTGACTGAATGTCATCAATTTTAGGCCGAGAAAAGTCCATAAGAGCTGGATCTGCTGGAACTATACGATCACCCATGATTACCAGTTCTTTCTTTTAACTCTCTTTATCTGAATCTTCAAAATATATCTTCTCCGGAATATCAAGAACTGAATCTGTCTCCTCAGCCGTATCTAGAGTCCACTTGCGAGTGCGAGAACGTGTTTGCATAAACGCTCGCTAGAGTACCTGAAACACAACCGCAAACGGAAAGTAACAAGTCTTAATCAATGAGTCTCAATGACCACTGATGGCGAGTACATAAACTAAACAAATTACACCGAGTCCCCGGCAGCGGCGCCAAAAACTTGTTCGGCATAAAACATGTGCTAATAATTCATGCAAGTATATGCGTTCGCAAGTAATATAGAATAATTTCTAATTCGTTCCCACAGAGACTCAGACTAATTATATTTAATTAATAGTTACTCACCAATATATGATTACTTCTCAATGTCAAGACAATAACACTTAAGATTGATTAACTAATTATTAACTACTATTAACTACAAGAATAAAACACTTAAATTAACACTTGAATTAACAATATTAAACACACATGAGATCATAACTCCATTACTACTTCATTCAATAGTTATTGTTATTACCCTTAGCATGTACCGGTGATGATATTAATCGAACAACACGAAACTGATAAAAGCCAACTTTCGTTGCACAAGTACCATTCTACCAAACATCCATAATTAAGATAGAAGTTGAATAGGCATCAATTATGTTAAAGCCCTATATGTCTACAGAATTTGACAACATAACGATTTAAGCGCAAGTTATTCATTATGATTACACAGGGCAAGTAAAACGGTTAGAGTTACCCACTAATCATGCATACAATACATGAACCTATGCTAGCATGGCAAGTTCTAAATCTCCATATTCACTGTCGCTTCACAAGAGATTAACAGGCTATCTTATATGTTCACGACGTACATAAGAGGAATAAGCACTACCTATGCTAGATATCATATAATCATCACATACCAAGGTATTAAACAATTAACTAAAGAAATCCATAGTAAATCCGCTACGACCCCATGATCACGATTAGCCCATAATAGAACTCATCATCACCATGGGTTCATATAAAAATATGATAATCACACAACGATATAAGCTAATAAAATACTTATTAAAACCAAAGTACGTCACAAGAGTATTAAGGTTCAAAGTAAAGAAAACTAGCATCCACTGTTACAACAAAAAAAAAATCACAAGATAACGCATGCTTCTTCTTCTTCGTTGTGGTGTGCTAAAACGGTCTTCTTAATCTTCTCTCCTTGCTCCTTGCTTGATTGATACTTGTTGCTTGTTATTGTGAAACGTCTCCCAAGATTACTTATATAAGAATCCACAAGAAACAGTATTCTCAGAAGCCCAATAGAAGTTGAATTATAAAAATCCAGATTCTAAAATTACGACCCCAGGTGGTCGCATCAGTTTCCAGGCGGTCGCCTCACATCCCAGGCGAGCGCCTGCACTGCTTCTGGAAATATCCACTTCCTGTTCCTGATTTTGCTGAATTCTTCGCACAACTCCCCGCAACTGGTTCCAAGTACTTCCCTAGGCTTATTATGATGAAATCTCCCTAATTACGCAAGTTATACCCTGAAATGCAAAGACACTAGAAAAATGCATCAAATACATAAAATACTTGATTTCAAGACATCAATTCAAGCCATTATAAGACGTTCTAATGGGTATAAAATGCCACTTATCACCAGTTCCTTTAGGATACCATAATCCCAAGTTTGGTGTTCCCTTTAAGTATCTTAAAATTCTCTTCACAGCCATCAAATGTGATTCCTTTGGATTGGCTTGAAATCTTGCACACAGACATGTTGCAAACATAATGTATGTTCTACCTGTAGTCATATACAGCAAAGATCCAATCATTCCTCTATAACGTGAAATGTCTGCACTTTATCATTTCTTATCTTCATCCAACTTTGTAGTTGTAGACATAGTTGTTGATGCAGGTGAACAATCAACCATTCCAAATTTCTTTAATAAATCTTTAACATACTTGGTTTGGCTGATGAAGATTCCATCACTTCTTTGACTGACTTGAAGTCCAAGAAAGTAACTTAATTCTCCCATTATGCTCATTTCATTATCACTCTGCATTAGTCTTGAGAATTTTTGACATGGTTTTTTTATTAGTAGAACCAAAAATGATATCATCCACATAGATCTGAACTAGGATCATATCACCACCATGCTGCTTGTAGAGTAGAGTCTTGTCAATTGTTCCTCTAGTGAATCCATGTTTAAGTAAAAATTCTGAAAGTGTGTCATACCAAGGTCTAGGTGCTTGCTTTAATTGTAATAACTCAAATTTTTGAGACCTTGTAAAAACGTTTAATGAATAGTAACCCAGACAGACAGGGAAAACTTTTTAGCCCACACTATGTTGTGCATGAGAAAATGAGTTTCGAAGTTGATATTATGATTATACGTACCAAATGAGTGTATGTAAACGCTATTAGTTTTCGAAGAAAACGAACTTTGAAAAATGACCCTATTTACGAATCATCGAGGATTACGGGGATCACAATATAATTACGAATTTAGAACTCTATGTATTTATATCAAAATATGATAATTCAAAATATAAGGAATAAATACAAAAGGAATTTTGTCGCGAACCATTTACGAGAAAGTATTACGAAAACGTTTAAGCGACCGAACGAACGCGTAAATGATTAAATAAACGTAACGCACTAACTAACCGTGGTATAAAAGTAACCATGGTTACTTTATCAAATAGTGAGCTAAGGGAGTAGGATGATCAACTAGGGCTAAGAGAATAGTAAGCTAAATGGCTAAACTACCTAGCTTAGCTTGTAAACTAGAAAAGCCTAGCTAGTTTTGTCTAAAGATTTGGAAAAAAGAATAAATCCTAGGATATAAACTAGAGAATTAAAATAAAATACAAGATATCACTTGCATTATTCAAGAAGCTCCCAAGAAGCAACACAAAAAAATCTCTCTCTCCGACTTCTTCTTCTTCATTCGGCCCTAGCAAGAAACAAGAAGAAATCAAATTCAAATCACCAAGCTCTAGCCATGGAAAAATTCCCCCATTAATTCCCAAGCTTCATACCACCTAAACTAAGGTAAGATAAATCTTTAAGCTCTTATTATCAAGGTTTAATGGGTGAAATAAATTTAAGAAAGATGATAGTGAATAGTGTGAATAGTAACTTTTATTTTGTTTCTTGATTATAATGGTTGTTTTAGGTTCCAAAAACCCTACCAAGCACTCCCAAGACTTCACCATCATCAAGAAAACATCTCAAGCTCTCAAGAAAGGTATAAATCTTTGACCCAATCTTACTTAAGATTTAAGTTCAAGATTCTTTTAGAACATAGTTGTAAACCTAGTTTTGGTGGAAATATTGTTGTAATCTTGATGTTTAGCTAAGTAGATTTAAGGTTGATTGTTGTTGGCTCAAGAACATGATATTCTTGAGAGGAGTTAGTATGGTGATGATGATATGTTGATTTTTGGCGGTAGTATAAATATTTAAGGCATACACTAAACTCCGATCGTAACTGTAATCTCGCTAAAACGAACAAAACGTAACTTTAAGTTTCTGCAGAAAGTCCTGAAGATTTAAACTGTATTTTCTTGAAAAATAACCCTTTATTATGATATAAAATGTTATAAGGATCATTTAGGCACTTTAATCGCTTGATTCCAATTTACGGATCAAAAGTTATGGCCATTTTACTAAAAGGTGATTTACGCGACAAAAACTGCTACGAATTCCGAACTTTGAAAATAAAAAGGATCGACTTAAAAATGTTCAGAAATAATGAAATTTTTACAGAGAGTAGTAAATTGAGTTTCCTAACTTCCATGAAAATATCAAGTGAAAATAATGATTTTTTGATTTTATTAAAATATCGAAGCCGGGACCGCGCGATTAAAAAGCCGTAGAATCCATAAGCGGAGCCGACGAGGAAAATGAAAACGGACTTAAGACACTTCGAAAAAGGAAACGACCGTAATAAGAAAAAGGACTTAAATAAATAATAAGAGTAATATAAGTTGAGAGGGTGATTAATAAATAACGCATGAGTGCGAGTCGCCGTAAATTAGAACGGGACCTAACAAAATGAATTTTGTTTATGATAATAGATTTCCGAGAGGAACCTAGAGCATCCTCCACGTCGAGATACCCAGGCAAGTTTACGAACCCAATTCCATTTACTGTTGTGTTTTAAAGTATTGTTTTATTATCATTGCATAAATACCATGCTTTCCATGATACGTAGTAATTAAATTTTCGCATAATATAGCGATGTTGTACGATAAGTATATATCTTAAAATATTTAATTCCGCTATAAGCGTGACATATTATTATAAGACTGAGAGTCGGTCGGGATTTCAAAATAAAAACTCGGAAGTCCATAGTAGTTACGTATTAAGGGACCCAACGTCCACTTACGAAACATTAAATACCTCGAACTTTTATTAAAACGATTTCCAAAGATCGTATTCCCTCAACTATATTTTACTGTTCGAATAATAAATATCATAATCCTATTCATCTATTATGGGAGAAGCATATTCCAATGATTATTTATTTCAAACTCGATTAAATATTAAAGATTATTATATTACTTAAACATAAATTAGTTGAGGAATATTATTTTAAATATTCTTTTAAAAGTAAACTCATTCGAGGTTTAATTATTTATCGATTATTATTTAAATATTTATTATTTATTAAATGATTTATTTATGATTTAAAAATCATAAAACCTAATTTAAAATACTTTCTGATTTTCGTAAAATTATTCGAATAATTCTAGATCGTCGAAGAATATTATCTTGACTTATTTTAAATATTTTGAACATAGTTTCAAAAGAAACTCCCCCTTATTTAATTATCTGTTGACCACGGTCAACTCACATCCTTAGTACTTCTTCCGAAAAATTCGGAAGTACATATACATATACATATATACGCTAATAAAATAAGTTGTTTCTATCAACAAGCAAAACGCTTGAGGGAACTTCGATGTGGTTCGAGTTCTCGAGATATGATAGAATTCTTTTAAAGGACAAGGGAGGGTAGACTCTGGTACTATGTGTGCTAGATGGACCAACAAAGGTACCGTAGGCGAAGGTAATCTGTGTACTCAGGAACTTGTGAAGTATGTGTATACCCAAAATGGGACACGTAGCCCGAATGCGGCCAGGTTGATAACCGGGATACAAAGGTGTCATCTTTCTACTAGTAGAAAGGTTACTATTTTCTTAGTACGACTGATCATCGTATGCGGTGGCTCCAATGAATGTCCTAATCTTCCAATTGGAATTGTGATGCAATACCGTAATCCAAGCCTAGGTGTTGGGTTTATCATTAAGGTATTCGCAGGATAATAAATCCACTAAAGAATTATTTTCAAAAGAAGGTGTGTATCACCAATGAAAACTATTTTATAATAAAATATAAATATCATATATGACGGTTTACTTAAGTTTATCATACAGCCATTTCACATTATACATTATTATGCTGGGCATTATAGCTCACACTTGTTTTCTTAAATTGACACAACACAATAGTGAATCAAGATGCCTATCATGAAACTCACAACCAGGAAACGGGTAAGAAACGGCCAACTGTTCTGTTGGTTATTTGGTGATGTACCACAGATAGACCGAATAAGTTATTTTCAGTTGTTTTTAGTTTGGCTTATTTACAAGTATGACTTATGTAAGGTAATGAATAAGAAACAAATATTTAGCTGATGGACTAGCTTTACTTAAAGGTTAACCCCGGTAAGACTTAATTACTTTTGGGTTGTAATAATTATTACTTTGTGGTTTAATTTACTCTAGTAATGAATGGTTCGTTTCCAAGACAATAACCTATAAGTGTGTTTGTGTGTGTGATAAGTGTGGGGTCGTAAAGTGTGAGTATTTATATATTGTGATGCGAGGTATATGGTATATAGTGATTAAGATGGCGTGGCCTCCGAGATCCCTGACCCCGGATTTTGGGGCGCCACAAAAATGGTATCAGAGCCCTAGGTTATCAAATCTTGGAAACGATAGGACATAAAATACGTAGACATGAGAGTAATAAAAAATCAATTAGAGCTCAAGTCGAGTTCGTCGTCAGGCTACATGGGTAGTCTTGGCAGTTTTACCCTCAAGGGAATTCCGACTCTAAGTTAGTAACACCTTGCCTATTGTGTCAGGTACCAGTGGAGCCTATAGGGGAGGTTGACCCTGTTGATGATGTTATGGCCCCTGAGCGTGACCCTACTCCTGAGCCGGAGGACCCACCCATTGATCACTCAGATGATGACCCTACTGAGGATGCCCCAGAGGAGGAGACTGACCTTCCTGTCCCCATAGCTGATGACGTTGAGATGCCCCAGGGAGATGACTTAGGCTGGAGGGATGTAGATATGTACCTTGTCCCGACTGTTCGCTCTCCTACACCACACCCAGGGATGCAGAGTCTTGTTGGGAATATGTTGTGAACTTGAGGATTACATTAACAAAACACCTTAGTAGATTCAACTTAGTGAAAAATGTAGCAATCGATGGATGATCAAATATAGTCCCAACGGATGACTCAATATAGTTCCGACGGATGATGATTTGACATCCATCGAGTGAGTATCTTATGTAATAATAAGTCATGTAACACATTTCTGCAAACACCTTTGTATAGATTCTGTAGTAGCATATAAGTCATGTTGACTTTAATTAGATATGCAGAATAGGTTGATTAATTATAAATATAAGATGTCTTGTAATTCTGCATAAATGAAATAAAGTCAAGTATCAAATAGCTACCCGACGGATGATCAACAAAGCTACCCGACGGATGATCAACAAGGCAACCCGACGGATGATAATCATGTACCCGACAGATGATCAATTCAAACATCTGTTGACAGTGACGACACAGTCAGATGCGTCGAGTGTTTGCAAAAAGAATGTGGTAGCCTATTCAGCTGGGTTTTTGAGAACAAAGAAGCATTGCCATTTCCATGCTATTATGAAGATATTCAAAGATGCTGGAATAGAGTAGTGAAGTAGTATGGTATTAGACTTGATAGGTTTTGTTTTATTATCTTGTCTTATTACTATGTAATCTTGGTGATATATAAACCAAGAGTAACAAGTAGAATAACAACGAGACTAAGCAAATACATTCTCAGAGAAACAATTGTAAGCTGTATCTTGTAGTATTTCTCTGTAAATTTAGTTGTTCATATTTGTAAGCAACTGTGAGCTATTCAAGCTTCACAGGGTTCCCAAGCCAATAATGAGAGCTGCAACTGGAAATGAGCCATCAATTGATATTGAACAAGTCAGGAAGGACAAGAAGGCCATGAATATCTTATTCAATAGAGTTGATGGTGACATATTTGACAACATCATCAATTTCAAGACAGCCAAGGAGGTTTGGGACACCATTCAAATAATTTGTGATGGCAATGAACAAGTTAGAGAAAACAAGAGGCGTTTCGAATAAAAGAAAAGAAGACACCGCAGTTACCAATTCAGCAATATGAGCATTTCCACTATGAAGAAGGTGAAACTCTCACTGATATCTTTAGTAGATTTCAAAAGCTACTAAATGCTCTGAAGCTGCATGGAAGAGTCTACAAAACAAAAGACTCTAACCTCAAATTCCTGAGATCCCTTCCAAAAGAATGGAAACCAATGACAGTCTCCTTGAGAAATTCACAAGATTACAAGGAGTTTACACTAGAGAGACTGTATGGCATTCTAAAGACTTATGAGCTTGAAATAGAGCAAGATGAAAGAATGGAGAAAAGGAGAAAGAAAGGAGGGTCCATTGCACTGGTTGCTGAGTTAGAGAAAGAGAAGGAGATGAAGATAGAAGTTGTTGAGTCTACTTCAAAGGTCTGTGAAAACAAAGGCAAGGGGCTGGTAGCAGAAAATGAAGATTCTTTGAGCCAAGATGATATGGATGATATTATTGAACATCTTGCATTTCTTTCCAGAAGATTTTCCAAGCTCAAGTTCAAGAAGAACTTTGGAGCACCTAAGCCAAATAGAAACATGGTGGATAAATCAAAATTCAAGTGTTTCAAATGTAGCTTGGCAGGGCACTTTGCCAGTGAGTGTAGAAAGTCAGATTCCAGGAAGAAGAAGTTTGAGAGTGTGGATTATAAACAGAAGTATTTTGAGTTGCTCAAACAAAAGGAAAGGGCTTTTATTATACAAGAAAATGACTGGGCAGCAGATGGTCTGGATGAAGAAGAAGGTGTCAGCTATATCAATCTAGCCCTAATGGCCAAGTCTGATGAGACAGAGACAAGTTCTTCAAGTAATCAGGTAATCACCACTAACTTTGCACATTTTTCTAAACCTTAGTGTAATGATGCAATAAATGATATATCTACAGAATTATATCACTTGCGTGTTACACTTAAGTCCCTCACTAAGGAAAATGTTAAAATCAAAGAAAATAATTTGTTTTTAAGTGAGAGGAATAATATGCTAGAGTCTCAGTTATTGAATTTGAAAAATTGAGAATAGAATGTAAGATTGCTAACGATGAATTAACTGAGTCCTTCAAGAAAGAAGAGATTTTGAAGAAGCAGCTTGAACGAGAGCAGGAAGTGATCAAGGCATGGAAATCATCTGAAGATGTCCATGCTCAAATCACCAAAGTTCAAGGAATTGAGTCCTTCTGTGATGCAGCCTAGAAAAAGAGCAAATAGAAGCTGAAGTCTAATTTGGTTGAAGTATTGCTAACAGATGTAGAATTGACGGATGATGAGAGTCATCCATCGGATAATAAAAAAAGTTATTCGTCGAGTGACATAAATCCTCATATGTCGGCTGTGAGCAAACCTGTGAGTAAAGCCAAACTTGCCAAGTTAAATGAAATATATGGATCAGTTTCCAAAAACTTTATTTCAGGAGAATCAAGTTAAGTGAAGAAGGAGAAGAAAATGAATGTTGGTCATCTGTCCATCAAGCAATTGAATGACAGACTAGAAAAGATTGAGGTTAAAACAGAGGCAAAAAAGAAAAACAATAGAAATGGGAAAGTAGGGATTAACAAACATAACAACTACACACATGATAAGTATGCTCCTAGAAAAATCTGTGTTAAGTGTGGTAGTTTTAATCATCTGTCTGTGAATTGCAAACTTTCCATGCCTACTTCCATGTCTGTACCACCTTTTTTTCCCAACATGAGTGTTATGCCTTCTATGCCTTTGAATGCTATATCTACACTGAATATGAATGCACAATTTGCTAATATGCCATTTGCACCTTATCCTTATTATGTTGCATTTAGTATGCCTCAAATGCCATTTAGCATGCCCTACTGGAATAACATGTTTGCAAATAACATGCCATTTCCTGTTAATCAAAATGTGCATGATAATTCTGTTTTAATGAATGGTTTCAAAGATCCAACTCAGATGACTAAGGATAAATCTGATATCCCCAAGTCAAATGAGATCAAACCTAAGAAACAGAAGAAGAAAGCTAACAAGGCTGGATCCAAGGAAACTTGGGTCCCAAAATTAACTTGATTTGGTTTTAATGTATGTAGGGAAACAGAAAGAATCTGTGATACTTGGATAGTGGTTGTTCAAGATACATGACTGGAGATTCTACCCTGCTCACAGAGTTCAAGGAGAGAGTTAGCCCAAGTATTAACTTTTGGAGATGACAGCAAGGGTTATACTCTGGGATATGGCTTGATTTCAAAAGACAATATCATCATTGAGGAGGTTGCCTTAGTGGATGGTCTCAAGCATAATTTGTTGAGTATCATCCAGCTTTGTGATAAAGGCAATTCAGCAACCTTTAATACAGAAGCCTGTGTTGTGACAAACAAGAGGAGCAACAAAGTTTTTCTCACTGGAGTGATAAAAGGAAAAGTGTACCTAGCTGACTTCAACTCATCAAATGCAGAATCTGTTACTTGTCTTCTCAGTAAAGCAAGTCAAGATGAAAGTTGGCTATGGAACAAGAAGCTATCCCATCTAAACTTCAAGACCATGAATGAGCTTGTTAAGAAAGAATTGGTTAGAGGTATTCCTCAAGTGGAGTTTTCTAAGGATGGACTGTGTGATGCTTGCCAAAAGGGAAAACAAATCAAAGCATCATTCAGAAAGAAGCTTGATTCAACAATTGAAGAACCTTTGCAACTGCTACACATGGATTTATTTGGACCAGTCAATGTGTTGTCCATCTCAAGGAAAAGATTTTGCCTAGTAATTATAGATAATTTCTCAAAGTTCTCTTGGACATATTTCCTAAAGTCTAAAGATGAGGCTAGTGAAATCATCATCAATCACATAAGGCAAGTCAACAATTATCCTGATTTCAAAGTTAGAAGAATCAGGAGTGACAATGGAACTGAGTTCAAGAATTCTATCATGAGAGCATTTTGTGAAGAGAATGGAATTATGCATGAGTTTTCAGCAGCAAGAACTCCACAACAAAATGGAGTAGTAGAAAGGAAGAATAGATCACTTATTGAAGCTGTACGGACAATGCTTGAAGAATCAAAGTTACCAACATACTTCTGGGCTGAAGCTGTAAATACTGCATGCTACACTCAGAATAATTCTTTGGTTAATCAAGCAAAATGCATGACTCCCTACCAATTGTTCAAGAACAAGAAGCCAACTCTAAATTTTCTTCATGTCTTTGGCTGCAAATGTTATATCTTGAGAAATCAAACTGATCAAAATGGAAAATTTGATGCTAAGACAGATGAAGGAATTTTTGTTGGATATGCTGTTGATAAAGCATACAGAGTCTACAATCTGAGAACCAACATTGTTATGGAATCAATACATGTTGTGTTTGATGATAAAAAGATTGAAGGACTGCAAAATGGAGATTACCATGAGAGCCTCAAATTTGACAATATGGAGATGGTTAGTGATGACAGTGATGATGAAAGTGATCAAGAAATTACTAATAAGGATAGTGCATCAAAATCTACAATCAATGAAGCTAATAACTCAATATCCATCGAGTTACAAAATGCTTCATCCGTCGGTAGACAATCTGCATCATCCATCGGGAGACAATCAGCTTCATCTGTCGAAACTCAAAATTCACTATCCGTCGGGTCATCATAAGAAGCTGAAAGTCAGAATAGATCACTTATAGAAAGTTCCCCTTTCTCAAATCATAGATTCACAAACTTAAGGGGAGTTTCTAATAATCAAAACTCAATCACACATCAAGACAACAGTGAGGCCTCTTCATTTAGAGCTAATCTACCTTAACAAAAAAATGGACAAAGGATCACCCATCTGAGCTCATCATTGGTGATGTATCTTCTAGAGTTCAAACAAGGAGAGCAACTCAAGAAGAATGTCTATATAGCAGTTTCCTATCTATGGAAGAACCAAAGAAGGTAGAAGAAGCTTTGTTGGATCCTGATTGGATTTTAGCTATGTAGGAGGAGCTAAACCAATTTGAAAGGAACAATGTATGGAAGCTGGTACCAAGCCTAAAGGAAAGAATCCAATAGACACCAAATGGGTATTCAGAAACAAGATGGATGAAAATGGCATAGTAGTCTGGAACAAAGCTAGATTGGTTGCTAAGGGCTATTGTCAACAAGGAATAGATTTTGATGAAACCTTTGCTCCTGTTGAAAGACTTGAAGCCATCAGAATACTCTTAGCCTATGCAGCCCATGCCAATTTTAAGGTCTATCAAATGGATGTCAAGAGTGCCTTTCTAAATGGAGATTTGGAGGAGGAAGTCTATGTCAGTCAGCCTCCTGGTTTTGAAGATCTAAATCTACCTGATCATGTATACTATCTTTTGAAAGCACTTTATGGATTGAAGCAAGCACCTAGAGCCTGGTATGACACTTTGTCAAAGTTTCTTTTAGAGAATCACTTCACTAAAGGTACTGTAGACAAAATTTTATTCTTTAGAAATGTTAATGGCTCTAGCATACTTGTTCAAATTTATGTAGATGACATTATCTTTGGCTCTACAGATGAAAAACTTTGCAAAAAGTTTGCCAAATTGATGCAAAGTAAGTATGAAATAAGCATGATGGGAGAACTAACTTACTTTCTTGGTTTGCAAGTTAAGCAAGTTAGTGATGGAATATTCATTAGTCAAACTAAATACATTTTTGATCTTTTAAAGAAGTTTGAACTAATGGATTGCACATCTGCAAAAACTCCCATGGCCACTGCAACTAAACTTGAACTAAACACTACTGAAAAGTCTGTGGATATTTCAAGTTATAGAGGCATGGTTGGCTCACCTCTATACTTAACATCTAGTAGGCCAGATATAATGTTTGCTACATGTTTTTGTGCTAGATTTCAGGCTGATCCTATAGAATCTCATTTAATTTCTATGAAGAGAATTTTCAGATATTTCAAAGGTACACCAAAATTTGGTATTTGGTACCCTAGAGATTCTGGTTTTGATCTAACTGGTTATTCAGATGCAGATTATGTAGGTTGTAGAATTGATAGAAAAAGTACAACAGGAACCTGTCAATTTTTAGGAAACAAGCTTGTGTCCTGGTTCAGTAAAAAGCAAAATTCAGTTTCTATTTCTACAGCAGAAGCTGAATATATTGCTGCTGGCAGTTGCTGTGCACATATTTTATGGATGAAAAACCAATTGCTAGACTATGGTCTGCAAGTGGAAAAAATTCCCATTTTCTATGATAACACAAGTGCAATTGCCATCACTGAGAATCCAGTACAGCATTCAAGAACAAAGCACATAGACATCAAGTACCACTTTATAAGGGAACATGTAATGAATGGTACTGTGGAACTACATTTTGTTCCAAGTAAAAAACATCTTGCAGATATATTTACCAAGCCACTGGATGAATTCACCTTTTCAAGGTTGGTAAGTGAGTTAGGTATGCTTAATTATTCTTGAATCTTTATAGATATTTTGCAAGTTGTGATGCAGCCAGAAATTTAATTGATTTTTCAGTCTTGGATAAAATTTTGGCTAAGTCAAAATTTACATCCCGACGGATGATCATTATTCATCGAGTTCGATCATCCGTCGATATACAAATTGTTATTAAAATCTATTATTTTTCTGGAATATTTTATATCTCGACGGATAACTGATTTATCCTCATCCGTCGAATTGTCTCATTCCTAGCCGTTGATTTTCTAAACATTATCCATCGAGTATACTTATAGTTTGTAAGCATAACACGATGGATAAGTGATGGAATTTTTATAGTTTATTTTTAAACGGCTATTTTGGGAAATTTTTATTGGTCAGTTTATTTTACTTTATTATTTTTGACAGTTATTTTTTAGATAGTATAAAAGCAAAATTCATTTTCATTTCTTTTCTTTTATCATTCTCAATTCATCTGCTCTAACTTCTTTCTTTCTCAAAAGCAATTACCCTCTCTCTTTATGCAATTTTACTCTCTAACAATGGCACCAGTCGTCAAAATCATGTCTCAATCTGGCTTTATCTATGAGAAGAATAATTTCACGGCTCTAGTGAACAAGGGGATTCAGCAGTCTGGCGACTACCATAAAATGATGGATTTTGTGCAAGGCTGTAAGCTCAAATATGCCATGCTG